>NC_090783.1:685000-967500 GCF_040054535.1 Antennarius striatus
CCCATTCAGCCATATATGGAAGAGGATTTTTTTTCTCTGAAAACCGTTCGTTCCGCTGCAGCAGGCTGCTCGCTAGCGACGCCTTGTGGCCACAAGGGGAACTGCACGGGTTTGTTTGATCTGTTTTTGTTTGGACTCAATGTCCCGTGACGTGTAAAAAAAATCACTCGATAAATCCTTGAAACATTAGTAAAAAGTGCCCCATAGTAATCTCTAATCCTCTCAAGAGGCATATTTTCAAAATAAAAGAAAACAAACCCTCCAGGAACATAATGGATCAGACTCATATTATTATAAGGAACTCTATCTGCCTTTAAAAAATAATGTAAAAACTTGACTTGAAGGTTACAGTTCTGACTATTATGTCTTATTAAACTACATGTGTTTGCCTGTGAAAAACATCTCTGTGACCTTAAGATAACAACTGACACGATAGTTAGAATAGAAGTCAATACACACAACGTGTTGTGACTACTCTGACACGGGAAAGGAAAGGTTTATATCACACGGAATGGACTATTAAAGATCATTAACAAAATTTGAGGTCACTCCAGGAACCAATGAAGACGTGTGCAAACACGCACGTTTATTGGGACTGAATGCACGGTTCAGAACAGAAATGTACCTAAATAAAATAATTTCAATGTGACATTTAATGTCACCTTAAATGTTTGTAATGAGAGAGATGCTGTTGATTCTGGGGACGGGAATCTAACAAGACAAATGGCTTCTACCCGTCAGGCCTTTCTTTTTTTTCTTTTTCGGATGTTATTGACGATGAAAAAGTGATGAAGGTGAAGTCTGCTGTAATAACATGTCCAGAAAGAGAAAAAATTAAACTAAATTATATTAAATAAAGTAAAAAGAAATAAAGAAAGGAAATTGTGGAAAACTCCTGGAAGGTTTTAATAATCCCGCCAATCCCCCTCTATCCTCACCCCCCAGACAAAGGAACCAGGAAGAACCTCACTGAACAAGAACCATTCATCATCGTCATGATCTTCTACTTCTTGATTATTGGTTATTAATGGATGATCAATGTTGTCTTTCAAACCTAACCTATGAAGGGTCGTTTTGTACCACGTGTTGCTGTAACAGTCGGGTGTCCATAGACTTTTGTCCTTTCTGATGACGGTAGGGGGAGGTGCTGATCCTCCAATCACAGCGGAGGGTGTCCGTGACGTCATTACTCCTCAGCCTATCAGGAACGGGGGCTGTCATGTTGGCTCTGCCGTTCTGTGCGGGGCTAAAACGGGAGCTGACCGCGGTGCTGATAATCTGCAGCAGAAACTGCGTCAAAGCTGAAGCGCGACCGGCATAACTGGAAGTTCAACAGTGGGGGCTTCAAATTAAAAGCACGGGCACTGCAACCTTCTAACAATAATCAAACCTTTTTATTACATCACACAGAAACTAACTTTCTCACAACTTTTGTAGTTGTGAGAAAAATGTTTTTAAAAATATTTGAAACATGATCGTAAAATGTAATTCAATTGATCACCTCCTCCCCCAGGATGAATCAGCTGTTTAGATTATTTTATACAGGCCAAAGAATGGAAGGCTAGTCATACTGAACACAGAGAAAGGAAGTATTACGGTATGCCATGCTTTCGTCCTACATTGCATATTTAGAATTTGATAAAATTTTGTTATTAAATTAACTTAAGTTTTAAATCATTATCATGATATGAAGATTAAAAAACCTTTTGGCAATGCTTTAATTTAAAAAAACCCTCCATCTTAGGCTCCTTGTGTCATAAACACACTGAATGTTAGTAACTGATCATTTGATTCATGTGATTTATTTATATCTTAACCCTAAAGATTATAAATGATGAATACATTAATAAACGGACGGTCTGCTGCGCGCAGTGCTTTTATTTTGAAGACACCACCGGATGCGGAAGCGTCTACGCCGTACAGCTTCACTGATTGGCTCAACAAACTCGCCGACTGGAACCGACTGGATGAATTAATGATGGCGGGAGGGGCGCCCCCTGCTGGACGTGTTTTCACGTTCCCGTCGGACTTTTTTCACACCTGACGTCAATAAAAACACGAATAAACGGATAAACGTCGGTCGGACCGCCGCCGGTCACCGCGACCCGCCGCTAACGGCCGCCGGTGCTGCGTTCAGGGCCGCCCGGTCAGCTCGGACCCCCCCGCGGCGGCTCCGGCTATCACACTTACCTGAGAGGAAACCGCCTGCACCAGCAAATAGACGGAGGTCAGCAGAGTCAGCATGGTGCCGGTCCGGTTCGGTCCGGCTCGGTGACGTCCTCTGAAGCGGAGAAGGCTCGTGACGGACCGGAAACAGAGGCGCTGCGGCTCGAGCCTCACCTCCCGACGCACCCCCCGCACCTGAACGCACCGCGGCTCTAGTCCGGTAATCAGATTCTGAGGCCGGAAATAGAAGCTGATTGGACCGATCACCGAGTTTATTAATAGTCTGACACCTTTATGTGGGTTTTACCGTATATGGTCATATCGAAGTAATGACGTCACTGCAGAGGACAGAGGATTTAGGGTCACGTGAGGACAGCACCTTGTTCCAGGTGTGTGTGTGTGTGTGTGTGTGTGTGTGTGTGTGTGTGTGTGTGTGTGTGTGTGTGTGTGTGTGTGTGTGTGTGTGTGTGTGTGTGTGTGTGTTTGTTGTGTCATTACTGCCCGGCATCACTGAGGACACCAAAATACAGGCAGGATGCTGGATGGCGGTGGGGGCGGAGCTCTGGGGCGCTCTGTCGGCGCCAGCTGATCCAACCCGGGTTCAGGGCCCCGCAGGCCCCTGAGGGTCCCCCAGGGCCAAGACGTCAGGGTGGGGGGACCTGGAACTGTCGTTTGATTGGTCGGATGACAGGATGAGAATCCAACCATCAGTAACCAGCTGACAGAACCAGCTGACAGAGACGCCAGGGAGAATGATGTCATCTTGATGACGCCATCGTGATGGTGTCACCATGATGACGTCACGATGTCATCATGATGTTATCTGATAAAAATACAGACCGACAGAAGAAGAAGAATCTGACCAAGTCACGGGATTTTAGCGGAAACGCTGCTGGTGGAGGGTGTCATACCGTCACCTGCCGGTAGGAGGAGCCTCACGCACGAGGGATCTGGGTTCAGTCCCGGCTGCTCAGACTCACCTCTGATTGGTGATCGATCTGCTGCTCTATCGATCCCTTCCGTGTGTGATCACCGGATCGATCGGCCGCGGCTGTTCAGACCGGAATGACGTCAGAGCTTTGTTTTCTAAAACTGTAAAGACCATCAGTTTTTTCCTTTGAATGTAGGTAACAGCTGCTTAATGACGTCATCGTAAAGCTGTGACGTGTTAGTTATTGTGTAAACATCATTCATGCTGTGTGGATTTAAATCCAGAGGAAAAATGAAAGTATTTCGTATTTTGAAAAATGCAAATAATAATTATTAAATGACAGGTTCTCCTGTTTCAGGAAGCAGCGCCCTTTAAGCTCCGCCCACATGACGGGGGGCGTGGCTTTCCCTGTAGTTGTGGGGGAGGGTTTCGGTAGTGACGTCACCAACATTATCATTAGCAGGGGAGGGGTTAGCGGCAGCTGTTAACTTTAGCGCTGATGGGGGCGTGTCCAGGGCCACAAGGGTGTGGCCCTGTGTTGGGACTCCGCCCCCTGCTGATCACATGACTTGGTCAGTGGATTGGTAGGCGTGTCACCAGCCAGCGTTTCACAGGTAAACAAAGACACCGCGGTCAGGAAGTGACACTTACACTGGGGGCGTGGCCGCCCCGCCCACTAACGCTCATCCAATCCCCTGTGTGTGTGTGGGCAGTAAGTGCAACAAACATGAGTGTGAATCACATGGACAATACACATACTAAGCCACGCCCCTGCAGCGTCTCGCCGGGGGCGGGGCTTAGTGGGTCTGCAGGCCGCATCAGGAGATCTGTCAGCGCCACCGGCGCTGCATTCCAGCGGGGATTAGCCTCCTGGGGCGCGACCCTGGATTAGAACCTGTCCTGACACCCCCCCCTCCCTTCCTGCTCGATGGCCCCGCCCCCACACGCTCACCCCGATCCCACAACAAACGTCTCCCACGAGCCTCCAGCCGCCGCTTGGCTCGGAGCGTCGGGCGCCACGCCAGCCAACCCTGTGGGGTGGTTAAGCCACACCCCCCCACCGTAATGCTAACCAGGCGGGTCTGGCGCCCCCTGCTGGGGTGCCGACCCCCCCACCAGAAACAGGATCTGGGACTGGAACCCATTCTTCTGCCTGCAGGAAACGTCTCACTTTTCTGCCCCCTATTGTTTGCCTGCCCCCTCCCTCACAGGCCCCGCCTCCCATCCTGTCTACATGTCAGGCCGCGCCCACCTTCCCCCTCCCCGAGATTGTCACCCCTTCACCTCTGCCGACCCTCGCCCCCCATCCTTCTGGGACAGGCCTGGACGTCTTTTCCCTTTGTAGCGTCTTGCAGGCGCGCCACCCCGCGCACATTTGAAGAAGTCATGTGACCAGGAACGTCAGCAGGGGGTGGAGCCGAGGGGGGAGGAGCTTAGAACAAAACAGAAAACAAAACAAAACACAAAACAACAAATAAAAAACACAAAAATGAAAGAAAGCAAATTAAAACAAAAGAAAACAAACATCAATACAAAATGAAACTAAACAAAGGAAAACAAACAAACAAACAAACAAACAAACAAACAAACCCGACATTTAGTTCAGATTCCTAAATCAAAACAAAGAGTTTTTACTACATATAAATATTAGAAAAATAAAATAACATAAATTGAGAAAAAAAACAACAAAACAAAAACCCCCCAAACAATAATAAAAACAGTTGGCCATCCAAAAAAAAAATCAATATCTTGGATGCTAAATCATTAATCGTCGAGTTTCTGGGTTCTAAAAATTTGAGAAATAAATAAATAAAAATCTAGAAGAAAAAAAAAAAGTAAAAACTTTTTTTTAAAAACATTTTGATGAAAGAAATAAGAAGCCAATCAAAGCGGAGTCCAATGATTGTTCTGTAAACATCAGCTGTGTGGTTGTGGATCAGGGGAAGACTGGGCGGGGCCTGGGCGGGGCTGGGGTGGCCACACCCATCGGCGGCGGTTCACCTTTCCTTCTGTTCCAAAACAAACAGCCTCCAGACCGACGCTTCCCGTCGCGTTTTGGGGTCAACGCCCGTCGTCCAGAACAACAAATAGCAGGAGGCAGTGGGCGTGTGTTAACACTGTCAACACGCATGCTAGCGCGCTAAAGGTTAGCAACGCCCAATGACAACAAATACACCGCGTATCTGCTGCTAGCATCTGGTGAATGCAGGCGGTGGCGGCGGCCTGTGAACCCGACACGGATCCGTTCCCCTCAGATCTGTGGGCGTCGCCCAGCAGGGCTTTGGCTCCGCCTCCCGACACGCCTCCGAGCTCTCGACCAGACGATCGTCAGCCGTTTGCTGCTAGCTAACTCCATTAGCGGCTGACAGGTCACATGTCCTAGCGCCACCCCTCCACACCCACCAGATACACCCCCCCTAGGCCCCAAAGCTCCTTTATGTCACCTTTTCTCCTCCCCACGAGACGAGTTGAGAGGGGGGGGGGGTAATTTAAAACTTGGAATTAGTGGGACACAAATTGGGGGAGGGTGACATCACTGCTCAGGTCACGTGACCCCTGTCACATGACCCAATTTCCAGCCAATAATCACCAGTCATATTAATCTGTTATCACAGTCTGATCAGGAGCAGCCCCCCCATCAGCTGATCTGTGATCAGCGATCGATTATTTATCAGATTGTTTCCATCAATAAATCAATGTGTGGATTATTGATCTGATCAGAACCGATTGGAAAATATTAGTAAACACTTTATTTATTTATTCCTAATTATTATTATTATTATTATTATTATTATTATTATACAATTATTATTATTATCATACAACTATTATTAACAATCTCATTAATAATAATAATAATAATTCTTCCGGTTGAGGTCATCTGATCTGGGGAGGGACACAAAGGAGAAAGAAAGACAGATAATAAGTGTGTGTTGTCCCCCCCCCCCCAGGGGGACAGCAACGTTTTCCCTGTGGGGGGGCGACTGCTGAGCAGCAGATTGTCAAGGAGGAGTCGGGGCCGCGGAGCATGAAAGAGGATAGAAGATGACAACAGGAGGGGGGGGCAGAGACAAGACGAGGTGTGGGGCAGAACCAAGAGGGGGGGGCGGCCTTCAAACGACCCCCTCCTCCCCATCACTTAAGAGACATTTGAAGGGGTCAAATTAATAACACTCCTCCGGCCACTTTAAAGACCACAAAGGATGGGGGGCACCGAGACCCCTCCATTCAGCCTCTGCTTTAATTAGTCACACACACACACACACACACACACACACACACACACACACACACACACACACACACACACACACACACACACCACCGATCGATCAACTATTGATCAGAGGAAACCGACACACGTTCACTTCCTGTTCCTCCCTGGCACCTGGCATTGACGTGTTGCTATGGTTACCAGATGACCTTTCACCCTTCATTCCTTCCAGTGTTTGCAGAAAACGAACCAAACGAACCGCCTCGCCGTTCTCCCGCTCTCACACCGGCGACCTAGCACGTGGTAACGATGGAGGGGGGCGGGGCTAGAAGGGGAGTGGGCGGCAGCTTCGATGTTGCGTCGCCGTTACGCCCGGATGTCGCCGCCCCGCTCGCCTGAATTGATTCCGTTTAACGGAGATCTCATCTGGATTCAGGACGTCATTCTCTGATATTTTGCTGTTAATCAGCCGCCGCCGCCACCCGGATTACGCTAAAGCTAACGCTTAAGCCTCATGCCAATCCGTTAGCCTCATGCTAACTCGTTTGGAATGTTCGGAAAGTTTGGTCCCCCCCCCTCGGAGCCAAATCGCTGACTCAGCGTTTGTTTCCGCGCCGCCGACTTTAATCCAGGGGAGTGGTGGGGAGGAGCTTCTCGGGTTGCACGTGCCTGTCAATCACGATGGAGCCCCCCCCTGAAGGCCCCAGGGAGCAGCCGGCGCCTCAGACACGTGCTCCGACTCGTCGTGGCGAGCAAAGAGGAAGCGTTTCCGGTGCGAAATGCGATTGGGCGCCGCTCCGGAGGAGCTCGACGACGAACACGTTTAGGAGTTCACGTTTATCGACGTGACAGGGGCGGAGTCAGCGGCGGAGGCGGGACTCATCTGGGGTGTGATGCTGACGGATCCAGGAATCGAATCCCAACACCGGAACGCCATCGACCCGAGAGGCCGAGCCTCAAACGCAGGAACCCGAAGGACGGACGGCGTCCAGGACTGAGGCGCCACCACTTCCTCCTCAGACAGGAAGTGAGTCCAGAGACGTTCCTGATTCTTCACACAAAACCCTCCAGAGGTGAATTTAACGGGACCTGACGATGTGTTCAAGTATAACAGGAAAAATCAGTCCTGAGGCAGATAAAAGAGATAAAAACAGGAGCCCACGTTCATTAGTTTAAAAAAAAGCCCCACAAATTAATTTAATTAAGTATAAAAATTAACAAAAATCTAATACAAGAATATATAAAAATATAATAAAAACTTAATTAAGATAATTTCATTATTATTATTATTATTATTATTGAATGATAAAAATATTATGTAGCCTGAGGTCCAATCAGACTCCGCCCCTCTCATCAGGTAACACACGGGCACACACGCACACACACACACACACACACACACACACACACACACACACACACACACACACACACACACACACACACACACACACACACACACACACACACACACACACACACACACACAGGCTGGGGGGAGTCTTTCCTCCTGGGGGGTCTGTACCAAAGGAAAACTGAAAAGTTTGAACTGGAATAAAAACACAAACTGATTCATCTTGATGTTGAACCCAGAACGTCCTGAAAGTAAAGATGGGGGCCGGGTTGGATTGGGGGGGCCGGACTGGTGGGGCCGTGCCGGGGGGGTTAAGGCCACCTCAGAACCTCTGGAATCAAACCACTAAGGTTTCCGGTCGGCGAGGTTTCTGGAATGTGAGTTTGATCTAATCCCATCGCTGGTGGGAATATTCATGTTGGGGGGGGGGGGCAGGTGTTGGGGGAGGGGCTCTTAAACAGCCCAGCAGCCATTTTGTGCAGGCGGTGTCCCAGACATGTCTACGCTCAGGGATTAGGGGCCCGGCGGCGAGGCGGCCCCTAATCCATGCTGTATTGTAATCTCTTTACCGGCGTGCAAACAGGATTTCCAGTGGCCACGCCCGCCCCGAGGCCCCGCCCACCGCGACCCCCACCCACCTGGGTGGGCGTGGCGTGGAAAACACCTTCCTCACTGGCCTTCAGTCACCTGTCGCAGAAAATGTGTCGAAGTGGTTTGAAGAAAACCCACTTCCTGTTGGGACAGAACTCGTTCGGGAGCATTTTCTGTTGCCATGGAAACGGAAACAACTAATTTTGACCAAGCGGGACGGAACCGGTTCCTCCCGCCCCCTGCCTCCTGCGGCTGATGGCGGGGGGGGACATTCAAGGTCATGATTAGGACTCGTTAGCGTTAGCCTGGCGGATCTGTGGCGCCACGCTAATGCTAAGCTATGCTAACCAGCTGAAGCTAATATCGGCGGGACGAGGCGTGGCAAATAGGATGCCTTGTTTACCAACAGTGTTTGTCCAGCTGTTGGGGGGGGCAAGGGGGGGTGCTGCTAATTAAATTCGTGATTCGTCCCCCGTTAGCTTGGATCAGAGGAGCCACACACGAGCGTCAACACGACCAATCAGACGGCATGACGCCGGCGGACATGTTTGCTAACCAGCGGGCGGGGGGGCATCCACAACTGATTAATGTTTGTTTGTGAAGAAGTCAACATGGTTTGATTACATGTTGTTGATTCTGGGGGGGAAAGGGGGCGCTGCCCCTTACAGGTCACATGACAAGGAATGATGTCACATGACTTGAAGGAATGAAGCAAAACGATCTGATTGGACAATTTCAGGTTGTCTGGGGGATCACAGGAAGTCCCTCCCTGAATCAAACAGCTGCTTCCTGTTTGGGTTTGAGTCTTCCTGGTCCAGGAATCACATGACGAGTGTCAGCCAATCAGCAAAGGGCTAGGTTTAGGTCACATGACAACATAGAAACACAGACCCCTCTAGTTCAATGAACGTTTGCCTGTCAGTAATAACAATAATAATAATAACAAGAAACTACAATAGCTAACGCTAGCTAATGCTAGCTAACACTAGCTAACAGTCAAACTGAATGAACAGAGCGTGCCCAACACATCCGACTACAGCAGTTTCCAGGAGGACGTGACCAGAAACAGCTCTAAAAGTAGGAATGGATGCAGAACCAATCAGAGAGCAGCTCCTCCTGGATTGGTTCACAGACATCAACCTACAGACGCTCACTTCCTGTCGCTCAGACGACCCCATCCTCTCAGGAATAAAGGTTTCTGTGGACGTCTCACATTTGAACACAATTTTATTGTAAAGACACAACGTACATGTCTGACAGCCAATCAGAACACAGCTTGCATCTGATTGGTCCATTTCTGTCCTCGGTCAAAACACAAACCATCAGAATGAGCTGCGAGTCTGTGAAGCGGGGGCAGGATCCAGGAACGACCTGACCAGCGGAGCAGCATCATGCTAACCAAAGGACACACCTTCAAAGGTCAAGTGGGCGGAGTTTGGATGGTAATCCAATCAGAGCTCGTCCGGTGGGTTTCTCTCGAGTTCTGGAGTAGAAAAATAATTCCAGACATGAAAACGAAGTCATTTCCTTCAATAAAGTTTGAAAACCAACCCCCAAACCACAGAAGAAGAGAAACAGGAAGTCACAGCACTTGGAAGCGCCATGCGGTCTGGTCTTTGTAGTCCAAACATTCGGAGGCGTTGAAGTTGAGCTTCCAGGCCGCCGCCGTCTGCTCTTTGTAGTCCAGACAGTCGGCGTTGAAGGCGAGGCCGGGCGTGGCGTAGGTCTGGTGGGGGTGGGGCGGGTGGTGGGGGTGGTGGTTGTGGTGGTGGGGGTGGTGGCCAGATGTTTGCCCGATGTGGTGGTGGGGGTGTCCCGACATGGAGCTGCCCGTTAGCTGGTGATGCGGGTGGTGGTGGGTGTGCATCGGCGCCAGGTAAGAGCTGCAGTCCACGCCCCCGAAGTAGGACCCCGCCCCGGAGGGGGCGTAGCCCTGACCGTACGCCGCCGCCGTCTGGCTGTAGGACACTGGGTAGGACGGCGTCCCGCTGCAGCCGGCGGAGGAGCGCTGCATGCAGGAGGCGCTGGTGGGTCGGGCAGGATCGAGGAGAGGGGGCGGGGCCGGAGCCGGGGAGATGGGCGCCGGACTCCAGATGGAGGAAACCGGAGCAGTGATGGAGGTGGAGGAGGAGGCAGAGGAGGCGGAGCTTGACGGCAGGGGCGGGGTGAACTGGCTGCTGCTCTCCGACCCGGGGCTCTCCCTCGCGGGCGACGCCTTCTTCTTCATGGGTTTGACCTTGGTGCCGCCGCCGCTACTCTGCTGCTGCTGCCGACACTTCGCCCGCCGGTTCTTAAACCAGACCTGAGGGGGGTGGAGAGGTCAAAGGTCAGGACACACCTGTCGCTGCGGAGGTGCGCTGACCTTTGACCTTATGCGCTAATCGTTCGTTGGCGAAATCGATCCGTAACACGTTGACAATCTGCGGGTAAACAGGAAGTACTTCCATATAAGGAGACGCGTTTGTAGGTCTGGTGTGTTCGTGATTTCGGTGATTTCCTTAGCAACTTAGCATGACTCAGCGTTACGCGGTTTCAACTCCATCCCTTTCCAAAAAGAGGCGTGGCAATAAATCAATATTTATTTATTTTTGTTTGTAAACAAACATCTGAAGGACGAGAACAAACAAACTCCTCCAATGTTTATTATTTTTATTACTACTCTGTGTGTCAACAATTGTCTAACGTTTATTTATTTATTTTACAACTGGGGAAAAAAATAATCTTTAATTTCGTTAAAATAATCTGGATTAATTCTATTTTAATAACTTTATTGGTAATAAATAATTAATAGAAACGCGATAAACAGACATCCGTTATCGGGTTGATGTTGATCAGAAGACGGTTAAAAACAACAACAACAACAACAACAACAACAACAACACCGGAAGCTGTACACGCAGGAGTAAAGTGGAAGCAGAGAGCATCATGGGAGGTCAAAGCAAACAGCGAAATAATTAGAGACCAGCGGGCACGCGTGTCCGGAGAGGCTCGTGTCGTGCGTAAAAATGACGTTTTAGCTTCTCGATGATGATGATGATGATGATGATGAGGTGACCACACCCACCGGGCCGGGGGGGGGGTTGTGGGGAACCCATCAGGGGGCCTTTAAGTGACGTCAGACCACCAACGCGCACGCGTTTAAACGCGCGTGCACACACACACACACATACACGCGCGGGGTTAATTCTAGAGGCGGAGCGCGCGCCACGCGTCCTCACGCGCCCGGCTCCGGGCGGCTCGCGCCTCACCTGCACACGTGACTCCGGCAGGTTGATCTTCAGCGCCACCTCCTCCCGCATGAAGATGTCCGGGTAGCGCGTCTTGGCGAACAGAGACTCCAGGATGTCGAGCTGCGTCCGGGTGAAGGTGGTCCGCTCCCGGCGCTGCTTCCGCGGGTTTCCTGCGGGGAGGGGGCGAGCTCCTTCAGACCCCCCAGAACCAAACACCCCGCCTCGTCCCAGTTTGCGCATGAATTTTAAACTTCTATCACTTTCAAAAACATTTTTTTTAAACATCTTTTAGTTTCAGGATACATTTTAAATCGGTGCGTAATTTTACGCACCGATTTAAAATCAGGATAAAACTCACGTTTAAGTTTCATTCCTGCGAAAGTCAGAAGAAGTTTTAAACTTCTAGACTGTTTTTTCTGGAGCGGTTTACTCCGTCAGGACGCGTCCCTACCTGGGTAGCCCATGGACGGGTGCAGCAGGTCCATGGCGGTGCCGCTCAGGCCCAGCGCGTTCATCCCGTACGGGGGGGCCTGTTTAAGGTAAGACATCATGCTCGAGGCGCGGCGTGTAGACCGGAGTCCGGACTGGCAGAAGGGTTCTCCCGGGATGGGAAGGGGGGGTTCGGCTCCTGCGAGATTAGCCTGAAAATCCAGAATTTAACCATCAAATGTTTGCGCGATCAGCAGGAATTAAAGTCCGTTTGCGCGTCAGGAAAGTGGCGCAAACTCCTCCAAAGGAATTAAATTTAACGCCAGAACAGTTGAGGTCTGAGGAAATGTTAAAAAAAACAAACACGTGAAATTATATTTCATAATCTGTGTTCACAAATTTAATTCTATAATTTATGACAGAAAAATATAAAGATGTTGACGTTTGTCTGGTGGGATTCCGTTCGGATGAACTGGACCCTTGTATTAAATAAAGACGGACAGGCCTGAACCCGAATCCGAACCCGGGATCCGGATTAAATAACATCTCTGCTCAGAAATAATTAACGGAAACGTGAGGGTGTGACGCCGCTGCTGTCCCGTAGAGTTCCGTTTGAGTGGATCCGAACCGCCCCGGAGACTCAGGCCCAAACAGCGTTAGACTCGGACGTAAATATAGTTTACATCTTTATGTAAGTTCCAACATTCAGGAAATTAATTTTCTTATTCTGGTTAAAACAAACCGACTTTATAATTTTATATTTAATTAGAAAAAATTTTTTTTTTCTCCTCAGTTATTTTTGCGTGGGAAAATAATTTAATTTCGATATTTAAATGAATCTAAAATTTCTAAAATTATATAGAATTAAATTAAAAAAATAACTCACATGAGATTAATGACAATAATTTTGCGTTTTTAAAAAAATTGCAGAAAACTTTAATCAAGTGTTAATTATAAACTGTAAGCAAAAAAACCCATTTAGATTAGAATTTAAATTTCTGGACAGGAGGCCGCGGGGCCCGGGGGCCACGGGGGGCGCGGGGACCGCGAACGGATCCGTTTATGTTTGGATTTTTATTTTTTTAACGGTTTAGACTAAAAGAGACAAAATAAAAGCTGAATAAAATCCGGGGGGCGTTTGATTTACCCACCGGGCTGCAGCGGCAGGAACGCTCAGGTCAGCCGGAAGCTGCCGCCTTAAACCTGACCTCAGGTCAGTTTGTAAACACAAACAGAGGGAAGCCTCGCTATTGGACGGATTTTAAAGGTAAACAACAACCAAAGAGTCTCACCTGTTTGACTTCCGGTCGAAACTTTTAAGCCCAAAGTGGGACAAAAACAAAAACATCCGCTGTGACCTCCCGAAAAAATGGGAACCTTTAAAAAAAATTTTTTTAAATCGCCGTGATCGTTCCGGGGCTCGCGCTCTCCCGCCGGTGTTGACGGATTGACGCTCGCGCCTGAGGCCCGAGCCTCTATGAGCCGGGGCAGCGGCGCCGCGCGAGCCAATCACGTGGCTTAACGGGAAAAGGGGACGACCAATCACGACGACGGGCTCCAATCCGAAAGGCCCGCCCAACGCCCCGCCCCCGTTGTTAGTGGGGAAGGAACGCGCGTCACGTGACCCGAATGGAACGCTCCGCGACGGAAAGTTGAAAAATCGTTAATTATAGAGTTTTAATTTATTTTGATGTTTTATTTCAGCAGAGGAATGACGTCATAAATAAATGATGAGGATCCTGATGAGGCGGTTTGTCGGTTAGAAAATAAACGGACTTTTTAAAAGAAAATTATTTTTCCAGCAGGAACCGAAAAACTAAATGAAAGCAGAGACTTCAACTTTCTCTTGTTTTCACTCTAAATATGAGACGAACGACCAGAAACAGAAATTTTACACCAAGAACACAACATCCGAATTAAAGCTGAATGGAATTACCGAATTAAATCCGTGTGTGTGTGTGTGTGTGTATGTGTGTGTGTGTGTGATGGATCAGAAATATAAATTTTATATATATATATATATATATATATATATATATATATATATATATATATAATATAAAGTCAGAGAAGGTTTTCTTTGAATGTCTCACAGAAATGAGCAAATCAATAATGTTTAAATATAATAAAATCAAATGTCAGTCGATGAAGTCATTGAGATGTGAACCCATCAATAATCCGGGTCGGTATTTTAATCCTATGAGGGGTGGAGAACTTAATCCCTCGGTTTTAATGTGATTAACGATCGTTTAAATATTTCCTCTGTGCGTCAGAAACTGTTTTGAAGCGAACAACAAACGATCAACTGATCAACAGAATCAGGAAATCAGCTGCACGGAGGGGGGGGGGGCGGGGGGGCGGGGTCAAATATCAATTACAGGAGAATATCGTTTATATTGTTCATACTAAACCTGTCAATCCAAATAAGGGATCAGGCAGCTTGTGATGTGATGTGTGTGTGTGTGTGTGTGTGTGTGTGTGTGTGTGTGTGTGTGTGTGTGTGTGTGTGTGTGTGTGTGTGTGTGTGAGTGTGTGTGTGTTGTGTTTGTCTCTGTCTGTGTCTGTGTGTGTCTGTGTGTGTTTGTCTGTTTATGTGTGTGTGTGTGTGTGTGTGTGTCTGTGTGTGTGTGTCTGTGTGTGTGTGTGTGTGTTTGTCTGTTTATGTGTGTGTGTGTCTGTGTGTGTCTGTGTGTGTCTGTGTGTGTGTGTCTGTGTGTGTGTGTGTGTGTCTGTGTGTGTGTGTGTGTGTGTCTGTGTGTGTGTGTGTGTCTCTGTCTGTGTGCGTGTGTGTGTGTCTGTGTGTGTGTGTGTGTGTGTCTCTGTCTGTGTGCGTGTGTGTGTGTGTGTGTCTGTGTGTGTCTGTGTGTGTATGTGTGTTTGTGTGTCTGTGTATGTGTGTGTTTGTGTGTCTGTGTGTGTGTGTGTGTGTGTTTGTCTCTGTGTGTGTCTGTCTGTGTGTGTGTGTGTTTGTCTCTGTTTATGTGTGTGTGTGTGTGTGGTGAGGTTTGGCCTTTGCGTTGTTGATGCTTATTAAAAAGCGTGATGCGTAAATTCCCCGGTCGACAGGTGCACACACACACACACACACACACACACACACACACACACACACACACACACACACGTCTTAAAATAATTCCCTACAGAAAGTTTTAGTTTAATTTCTCCCTCATGAAGTAAAGGGTTTTACCTCAGAAGGTTTTGACCGTCAGAGAAGATGTTTGATTTAAACATCTTCTTCTCTGACGGTCAAAACCTTCTGAGGCCTGATGGGAAAAAAACAACTTGATTTAAACTTTATTATATTAAAACATTAAGTTTGTTCAGGACATCCAAGGCTGCAGGGGGCGCTAGAGGCCCCTCATTCAAAAATCATTTTCAGATTTTATATAAAAAAGAACAAATTATCCGGCCATCAGTACATTTCTTTTAACTTCACTGCTTATGAAAGTCCTCTACTTTAGCATTAGCGTCGTTAGCGGCCCCTGCTAGCGTTGTTAGCAGCCCCTGCTAGCATGGAGGTCTCTGCTATTAAACAAAGCTGATCTGAAAAAAATAAAATAATAATAAAAATAAAAACATCAAAACAACTAATAACTATGAGAACAACAATGAGGTTAACTGCGCTCCAGTTAGCCGCTAGTAGTGGTTAGCACCTGATAGCAGGTAGCCGTTAAGGGGAGGCAGTGTGAGACCACCTTCTGATCTTAGCTAGCTTCACGTAGCATCACGCTATCTGAGGTCACGTACGGCAATGAGGACACACAGCTGTCAATCACAGCCCTGAGGCCCCGCCCCCCTCATTAAGGAGCCCAACAATGATGGGGGGGGGTCAGACACCAAAGCCACCAAACCAATGACCCCCCCACCACTACCCATCACCCCCTGTGTGTGTGTGTGTGTTGGGGGTAACTTCCAATCCTTTTAGGATTACCCCCCCCTCGCCGCCCCCCCAGCTCTGTTCTTGGGTCTTTCACTCGTCGGCCCTCCGGCGATCACGTTAAAACACGGCCAGCGCTCATTCACAAATCTCCCACAATGCACAGCAGCAGTAACCATGTGAACGGCGGCGAGGCCCGCAGGAATGCACCGGTTTTGCCCTAACACCCCCCACCCCCTGCCCCCACCCCATACCGACAGGACTTAAATCTACAGAGGAGCTTCAAAGGAGCGTCGATCAAAAGGTGTGACCAGGAAATAAACAGGTGGCATTCCAGGTAAAAACCAGCGCCGCCTCGGGGACATCACAGTTTTAATCTGGATTAGTGGAGATTATGTCAACACCCAGGAACGTCCCCCACCCTCCTGATCATCAGGAGTCACCAAGGTCCCTCCAGGTGTCTGTGGAGATCAGACACCAACAGACAAACAGACAAACAGACAAACACCGGGGGGGGGGCACCAGCTTCTCCATCGGGGCCACTCCTGTTAGAGTCACAGAGCTAGCATCTGAAGCTAACACCTGTTTTTTTGTCTAGCAGTAGCTAAAGAGTTAGCATCCTTCCTGCTCCGGTTGGACTCCGCCCACTGAGGTCCAGGTGCTGATGGGACGGACGTTAGCGACGTTTAGCTCGTTTGTTGACCCAACCAAAGACAGTCCTGGAACTCCTTCCTTCTCTTCACAACGGCGGTCCACAGACGGTGGTCATGGGTAATAACACAAACCCACGAGGGGAGGGGCTAAACGATTCCATTATGAGAGATAAAGCAGTGCATCATCTGCGTAGCGGCGACGGGGATGGTTCTGATGGATCAGAACAAAGCCCTGAGAGACGCTACAGACGGTTAGACCAACGCTTAACCGACCGGTTTAACGCCACCGACAGGTTCACGTAGAGGTAGAAATAAACGTTTAATCCTTTAATTAGGTTTCATCTGGCAAATTCTCTGTTACATAAAACACAACGCAGAGAGCACAAAAAGGGGGAAGTGCTCATATAAAACATAAACAAACACAAAATGTAGAAATAAAAAAGGCATAAATAAGCATCAGTGGAGTATAAAGTGTTTATGCTGTCAGTTGTGTTGTGTCAGACAGTGTGACGCTAAACTGTTTTAACTATAATCATAAAGGTGAACCCGGTTTGTATAAACTTTATTAGCAGCGTTCTCGTAACGTCACACCAACGTTTGTTTCTTGATGATTCTGCTAGCTTGGGAGTTTCAGTTTAGCGCTAACGTGTTCTGCATTAGCGGCCGGAGCGGCCCCTTTAAGAAGGTAGTCATGTGACCGAGGCCGGAGCGGCCCCTTTAAGAAGGTAGTCACGTGACCGAGGCAAGCATCTCCACAGGCGTCAGCTGTGCAGGAGAGAATCCACACGTTTTAAAAGTTCCGGCCTCCAACCTAATCAGAATCGATTGATTATGGATCAGGTTCTTTATCAGGGGATGAACTCAACTGTCCCAAAGGAGACCCGCCCACATCATCACACCTGGACTCCACCCCCTCAAATATTAATCTTGAAGACCGGCGGCGGCGGTCCTCTTCCTCCTCTCTGGCGCTCATCAGACCCTCTCCAGCTCCTTCTCAGCCCCCCCGGCGACGCCCAAAACTTCATCAATATGTTAATGAGTTAATCTTTAAACACTTACAGGACCATTAATAAACATTGATTTGAACGCTCGCCACCAGCGGCTCCCATAATCCACTGCAAACGGCTGCAACACAAACTGCCAGCGAGGGCGATTTGAGGAGGATTACCGTTTGTCGACGGACGCGAGAGGCATTGATCAGGAGGGGGCGGGGGCTTTCTCAGGTTGTCATGGTGACAGTTAACTTCCTCCTCATTGGTTAAAATCGGACCTGCACACACTCCTGTTTGTGGAAGGAAATGTGGACACACACCTTCAGCGCTTGGTGAAGACAACCCGCGTCGTGACTTCCTGTGACGCCAGGAAGTGATGTCACGGCGGTGACGCCGTGCTCCAAACGGTGACAGGATTTTTATTGTGACTTCCTGGAAAAGTTGTGACGATGGCGTTCCAGTTTGTTCCTTTTTACATGCTACCTACTGCTAGCCGCTAACAGCTACAAGCAGCTAACTGCTACTTGTCTTTACACAGATGTGTTTCTGATGCTACTTCCTGTGCGTTACGCCCTTGATGACATCACAGCTGTCCGTCGGGGGGTCACCTTCAGACGTCACCTGTTCCTCTAACGTTCCACCCAGATAGCGAATGGAGAATATGGAGAACAAAACAGCTAACCCCAACCCACTTAGCCCCAGATTTAGCCCGGCGGATCTGGGGCCGCTAAGCTCGGGCCCTTGAACCACAACCCCGAGGAACAAACCCAGGAGCCATCGGAGAAAACCAGGCCGGGGTTTTTGTCCCTGGATTAGTTCCCTGAAGGTCTTGGTGTTTGTCGGTGTGAACGGAGCCTCCATAACCAAATAAGATTAAGATCCCAATCTGAGGCGGCGCTACGCTAAAACGATAAGGCTAATGAGAGTGGCCGGCGCTAGCACTCACCTCCTGTCATCTATTTCCCGCTCTGTTTTTCTTATCGCGATTTATCAGACGCCTTTTGCATTTTTGAGCAGCGACTTTACGACTTTAATGACGAAAAGCCGCATAATTAGAAAGATTTAGAGCAATTATTAGCTTGATCCTCATGGAGGGTTCCCGTCCCGCTCAAATAAACGTCTGGGGATAACGCCGTCACAAAGCGCAAATCTCCCAGAAGCCCTTGGACACGGCTGTAAAGCCCTGTCGTCTTGTCGTCGGACGTTTTTCCTCCCTGTTTGCTTTAGATAACAAATCTGGATTGACCCCGAGGGTTAGGGGAGCATTACAAATTATTCCCAGTTTTAATAAGTCTGTCTTAAGCCTGGGATCACTCCTCAAAAAGAAAGAAAGAAGAAGGGGGGAGGGCGAGAAGAAAGGGATTGGGGAGGAAAAGAAATGTCTTAAAGCCTGTGATCACAGGCAGCTTTTCTTGTTTGTTATCCCTCCGTTTTACCTTTAATCCAATACTTGCTAATCCAATTTGTCCTTCAGGCTCCCGCCCTAACTTCTCCTCATCTCACGGAGCCGACGGACGCTCCTCATTTGTCCCTTTGGAACAAATGGAAGTATATAAAAAGAGGTTCTAAGACCCCCCCCCCAAAAAAAATTGGCGATGTTGGGTTCGTTGGCTGCCGATGATGCAGGAATAAGAAGTGTTCGGTACAAGGTTTGGGCAGCTCCAGGCTGAATATGCATGAATCCGATCCCGGGCCGCCGCCCGCTGAAGGGGAATATCAGCAGCACAAAGGGATTGATTTAATTACTTGGAGTGGGCCTTACTTTGGAGTCGCCTTGTTAGCAGAGAGAGAAAGGGCCGGCCGTATCCTTGTGCTGTTTCGGTGAGGGGGTGGCGGTTGCAGATGGTGGGGGCACGGAGGTAGTGGAGCTTCTTAAGTCACCACAACTAATCCTCGGGGTATAATAAAGCTCTGCTGATTGAAAGGATCGCCATTGATTGGGGGAAAATGGACATTCCGCTTTGGACGTCGGCCCGACCGGTAAACCGTGACGACTCCCAACTCCTAAGACAATTTAAGAGGAAAAGATACGTTCGTAGAATCTGATTTATTGGCTATTTCCTGTTCTGGTTGAGCGTCTTCCTCTGGTGGTCAATCAAGAACATTTCGTGGAGACTTTTAGGGTTAACAAGAGTCTAGAATTCCTTTTACTGATCTATTTTACCTCTGATCAAGGGTCAACAACGATCAGCTCGCTCCATATTTTCGTTTTTGACGAACCTAGCCTAGCCTAGCCTATCTCATAACCCCGTAGGGTCGTTGGGACACCACAGACGACCTGTGGTTGTCATCATATGATGAGTCTTGGTAAATCTGAAGGACCGCCGTCGGTAAAGTTCATCTCTGCTGCCCTCGGCGGCGTTGGGCCTTTGTGCGACCGCCATGAAGGATTCAAGGGTCTTTAGAGGAAAACAAAGCACTCGAGGTATTCTGAAGGGGGGAGTCGACTCCAAAGCGGAGCTCACCTGATCCCTGAGAGGTGTTTTCATCAAAAGAGAGTCTTCCCACTGCGGAGACCAGACAATAAGCCCGGCCGAGTGGATTCTAGAGCCCTGTGCTCGACGGGCCCCGGTGACAACGGGGCCCTTAATCATCTCCCCACAAAAGCCAAAAGGCATCATCCTATTAAGCAGTGTCCCTGGCCTCTAATACCAGCGACTACCCAGGACCCTTTCTGAGGGCGCCGCGCTATTAAAGCGCCTCAGAAGCGAGCAGCAGGAACCCGGCCGTCCAACCTTTCATCTGGGCGCCTGTTGTTTGGCCGCCATAGTCCAGCCCGGCTCAAGATGTTCGTGATCTCATTACGGCGGTTGTGAGAAATCTGAGCATCCCTGCCCCCCCCAACCCGCATATTCTTCCTGCGTCCCACCCCCCTCCCCAGCTGTAAATTGAGTATTACTTGGGGTTGGCAAATATACCCTTTTCCTGAAAAGTTTACTCGTCCACACCCCCTGCGGCAGATTCCCTTTTCTTTACGGTGGGGGTGGGGGTTGGGGACGCTGAATGGGCGGCCAGGTTGAAAAGGGAAGAGCCCCCGAACCCCCCCCCCCCCCGCACGCCTCCGGCGTCACAAAAAAACGTTCAGATTTCTCATTTAGTTGTCTTTATGCCACGAGCGCCATGCGGTCCTTGAAGGTGTTGAAAACATGGGAAGCACTGAGGGAGGGGGGGTCAGAGCCGCCTCATTAGCATCGCTCACAACTGGAGTGGGGGGGGTGGCGGAGTGGCGGGCCGGGCCGGGCCCGAGACGGCCAACGCCGCCGCCGCCGCCGCCCTCTTTGTGCCTTTGTGTTCTTTCAAGATCTGTCGGGCTCCTCGGCGAGATGCAGCCAAGAGGATCATGGGAAAAGACGATTTTCGGAGAATAGTTTTTCGGAACAAAATTGAGAGCCATGCAATAAAAATCGACTCTCATCAAAATGAACCAATCCCGGCTGGTCACATGACCTCCACCCCAACTCCTGCTACGAGGAACCGGAACCGGTCGTCATGGCGTTCCATCGATAAACCGATTGGACAGAAATTCTACGAGTCAAACCTGGTGGTTTATGTTTGTTTGTTTGTTTGTTTGTGTATTTTATTGTGAAGTGTACCTCCTGTTCATTGGTGCGGTGGGGGTGGGTCCGCCGTGGCGCCGACGGGTTTCATGTCTTTGACTCCGACAGTGGAGGTCGCCTCGGCGCCTGCTTTCATCTCCATCCAGCCTCACACTGATGCGGTTACCCACGGCGACGCCTTGGACCCGCCCAAAACAACCGCTGCCTTCAAGGTCACCTCCATCCGATCCGGTTACCGGCGTAATCCCCCCCCCAGTACGGAAGATTTACTGGCAGCGTTCAGCAACGAGAGGTTAAATTTACAACTTAAAAAGTCTCCTTGTTGTCGCGGCAACGGAGGGGGTGGCAGTCAGGAGTGATGTCACGAGATGTGGGAGGCGACCTCGCCATCAATCAAACAGATCAGTTCCACGAGAGCCGTGTGTGTGTGTTTAGGAAGGGGAGGAGCTTATGAGCTGGTGGTGACGACGGCTGATGGACTGATTGATTCAGTTTAAGTTAAAGTTGCCGAGTCGTGATTGATGAAACATTTTAACACGTTTTCACCACGTTTTTCGATTTCGCTCCATTTTTCTCCTAAAGGAGGCGGAGCCTGAGATCGACACCACAGGAGGGGGAGCCCCCCAGCAACCAATCACTGAAATGATGATGGATGATTGAAGGATGTGAACCAATGACTCGGACCTGACACCAGCTCATCGGCATAAAAATATGTTTGATCAGTAAATACATGTTTTAATAAAGATAACTGACACAATCAATCAAATCGATCGATAATCAATAACATCAGTTCAAATGGAGTCAAAGGAGGAGACAGTGTGAATCTGTGATCAATTCCAACTGATTAGCGAAAACTTCTAGTTGCCTTCCTGCTAGCTGTCACAGCAGTAGCTTAATGTTAGCATTAGCATTAGCATTAGCACCCTGGACCAAGAATAAGAACATAACTGGCCGTGCCGCCGTCTTCCTGTTGGATTACGGACGATCGTTGAAGTGGACTGAGATTAAAGTTGAAACCGTTTGATGACATCACTAACACGAGGCTCCGCCCACTTCTTTCGTCCTTACGTTCTATCGTTGCTTTTCTTTTCCTTTCTTTCTCGTTGCGTTCCGGCGGCGTTTGCGAGCAAAAATCCTGAAAACCCTCCAGAATCCATCATTAGCGCCGCGGCGGCGGCCGTTCTTCCATTAGCGGCGCGGTTATCGACGCGCCCAGCCGTACGACGGCGGTTCACGCTCCCCCCCCTCTTTGAGCACAAAGACTCGACTTGTTCTACATTTACAGAATCATTTAACTTCTTTAATTATTCTTTAAAATTACAATTGCTAATCGCGGCGCCGCGGCGCCGCGGCCGCCGCCATGCGTGGCCTGCGAAGGAGCAACACTTTTAATGATTACCTTCACGTCGGACCGGACTAATCTCTGGGCGCGGGGCGAGTGGGGGGACCAGATGTTGCAGAACGAACCCCCAATCCGACTGGAAGTAGAGAAAGGGGGCCGGGCGGGGGGCGGGAATAAATTAATGTGTAATTTCTCAGTCTTTGATGGAATTAGCTCGCTGCTCTTTGGCGTTTGAATGTCCAGGCGTCCCCCCCCCCGCCCCTCCCTCGGTGACGGTTCAGGGCCACCCAGAGGAGACGAGCGATGCACAACCGACGCGTAATCCCTCTGTTTATCTGGGCGCCGCAGCGCGGCCCCCCAACCTCCGCCTCCATTATCCCCCCCCTGGATTTAAGGCCAACTTTCATTTATGGGCCGGCCTACGCTCTCTGTCCCGGCGCTGAGCTCAGGGCGCCCCCCTCCCCGAGCCTCTGTCCCAGCGTTAGCCCATTAGCATAGAGCAACAATGCGTGTCGCTGGGGCGGCGGCGGGACGGGACGGGACCAGAAGAATGAGACCTTCAGGGGGGGGTGTCGGGGAGGGCAGCACCTGCGTAATGGCCACGCCCTCCACACACACCCCCTTTGCTGCTGCAGACATCTGGACTCAAACGGGACCGGAAGCACGTCAGCTGGTGGATTTAAAGATGGCCGCCGTCGTGACGGTCGGGGGGAAATTAAAATATTTGATTTCATGAACTCAAGTTTGTCAAAAAATTAATTTTCTTTAATTTTCTTTGTTTGAATTTGTCTTTGATTTGAGAGAAATTGAGGGAAATTCTGAACGGTTGCTTCATCGTTAATAAATAATCAATGGAATCTGAATCCTATTGTTTAACTTTAAATTCTGAGGATATGAAATTAATCAAATTTAAATTTATTATAAGAAAAAACCCCTAAAGACTCCTCTGGTGTCTCACTGCTCATCAAGACACACAAAAAAACGTGAAATAAAACATTTATGGTCACATGACTGACTGATTTTGTCCTAATATCTAATATAATAATAATAATATTAGATATTATTATAACCCCCCCATTAGCTGGGCTCTGTTGGCCCCCCGGGGCCCCGTCAGAACACCGGGGGTGTCATATCGCCCAACAGGGTCACACATTAGTGAAATGAATCAATCTGCTGCTGATGGCTCCACGCCATCGGGGGGGGGGGACTCCAGCTGGAGGCCGACACCCCCTGATCCACACCAGACCAACCAGCACACAGTGGGAGGAGCTCTTCCTCTTCATTAGAGACATAACGCACAGGTGATCAATTGTCGGTCAATGTGATTGGCTATCAGGACAGAGGTAGGATGATCAATAACATGACGGTTTAGTCGTGGAACCAAACTGGATGTTCATTGGCTGCAAGTCATGTGATCAATACCTGATTAATAAAAGTTAAACTGAAAGAAAAAACTAGATTTGAGGCTCCAGAACCTGATCGATCACTGATCAGTGTTCACTGCTTCATCAATACCAGCAGACTGAGCTGATCAATAGTTCTGAACGTCAGGCGTTCACTTCCTGTCATCACATCAACTTCAGTTAGAACTATAAATCAATGCTGGTCGTCATGACGATATCAACAGGAGGGGGGGGTCATGAGGGGGTGATAAAGTTTAAAAACCAGCCTGAGGTCAACAAATCTACAGCCAATGAGAGACAAGGAGCTGCATTGACTCCGCCTCCATTTGCCTCTTTTATTCTGAAACTCCAAATGTCCATCCAATAACACCACCTGCCCCCCCCGCCCCGCCCCCCACCAAATCAAAACCCAACCAATGCTTTTTCTCTGCAGATTGTCAGACAATGCCTGAGGATCCGTCGCCTAATCCCTCCCGACCCCCCTGACCCCCCCGACCCCCCCCCATTTATCCCACTGTTCAAGAATGTTTGAAAAGGCGACACCAAAACTAAAAAAAAAATGCTGTGGTTGGGGGGGGGTAACATCTGGGATCGGGGGGGAGGGGCGATAAAGAAACAAATGACATCACAGATTTGATTCTTTAAGGACCAAGATTTCAAAATGTGACGATTTATGAAAAAAAATTGTTTACATTTTTAAATTTTAGTTTTAGTCGGTTTGATTCTGCGTTTTTGATTAATAAGAATAAATTTGATTTTTAAAATTAAATTTTTTACACTTTTGCATCAATAACCTGCATTAAAGAAAAAACAACAACAAATCTGTGTCGATTTTAAAATGTTTAATCATTTCAAATATTTATATTTTTAATTTACGTTGTTTTTCTATTTTATTTCAGAGCTACTAATTCTACAAAATCCAGGGACCAAAATTCCTTCACGATGACTCGGTTGAGAATCCTCTTCAGAAAAAGAAAAAGAAAAAAAAAAGACCTTTTCGGAAGTGGAGGCGTTGTTAGCGTTAGCGTTAGCAGGTATTACGCTTTAAAACACTTTATTCGTCCCGTCGCTGTGAAAGATTAGACGAGTTATCCCATCAAAGTGGAGGAAAATCTCCATTCTTGTGTCTTTAATCCGGCGCTCGGAGGTCAAGATGACGGCGGCGCCGCTCACACGGCTGGGCCGGCTGTAATCTGGCTGGAGTTACATTAATTAAATGCTAATCTGCTTTAGCGCCGCGTTGCTGAAGAAGCGGTCTGATATAATATACTTGAGGCGTTTGTTTCGAAGCCAGCAGACTCATCAAAAGGAAACAGATCGGGGTGCGTTTGATTTCCACACCAGGACGCGCAGAGACTGAATGACCAGAAGGTCCCACGCCGGGCGGTTCATTCAGGCTCCGATCCGGGCCTCCCCACGTCTCCATGGTAACGCATTCAGTTAAATCAACGACTGGAGGTCATTAATGTTGAATTGCGTCATTGAAACGACGTCTCGCCCACCTTTTGAGGTCATCGCTTTACAACGACGTGATTGGACGGACGATCAGAACCGCTCAGTAACGCCGACAGATGCATTTATGCTAATTATTTGTTAACCGTAAACAATAAAAACAAAATGTGATTTTACACATCCATTCTATCTTTATCTTCTATAAATATTTATTCTAAATTCTATATTTATGTAGATTTTATTTTTTATTTCACTGTTTTTGTGGGGAAAAAATCCTGAGATTTAAGAATGTGAGGAAAAAAAGAAGCAAATTTTAATGTAATAAAACCTCTGGGTTCCTGTTAAACTCAAATAATTTTTAATTTTAGGTTCTGTAAAGTTTCCGTAATGGAGCCACTGGAGCTGCAGAGATCCTCCACATTCTCTTCTGAAGTTTAAGCCCCGCCCCCGTTCCCCCCTCCCACCGCCCCCTCACAAATCAATTTCACACATGATCGCAACCCCGACCCCCAGCCCCTCCCCTCCAATTAAGCATGTGCATTAGCACTAGCATTAGCATACACATGATATCTGTGAGCGGTGCAGGACAGCAGGAGGGCCGGACACCGATTAACCCCCCCCCGGCCGCAGCACAGAGGCATGCTGGGAAACTCCCCGACCTCCAGCGAGGAGAGACTGCTGATGTCAGCCAGAAGGCTTCAGGCCACCAGGACCACCGTGATTGGCTGAGAGACCAGTGATTAGGGTCATGTGACCTTTCAATCTTTCGTGTTTAATTTGGCTGCACGTGATTGGCTGGTTTCACTGCTGCTTCATTCATAGACTCACCTGCAGGCTGGGGGGGTGGGGGGTTCCTCACAGCTTCCTGAAGAGGCGGAGTCTGGACTGGGACCAGCAGGTTAACGCTGAAGCCAGCAGGCTGCTGATTGGCCGGTAGCTGCAGGAACAATCGGGTCTCCTTTGAAAATCAACACCACAGGAGGTAATAGATAACGGATAATTGATAATTGATCGATGGATGACTGTTAAAGGTACCGCCCCTCCAGGCAGGCCAGACTCCGCCCTCCTCCAGACATCAAAGCCGCGGCTACGCTAAGGAGCTAATCAGGTGCTAATCCCAGACACACTCGTGTCTTATTGCTGCTCTCCAGACGGGGGCCTGGATCAGGTGGCGGCTGGGGGGCAGGAGGCGGGGCAGCCAGATAGGAAATAAACCTGTGGCGCCATCCTTTTCCTCTATGCCCCCCCATGAGTTAGAGGTCACAGGAATTACCCCGTGTCCAGCCGTGATCCTGTGGCGTAGCGGGCAGACAGGACGCTCGGCTCCGCCTGATGGTTCGATCCGCCGCCAGGGGGGGCGGACCCCTCGGGTCCGTCCAATCGGCTGGACCGGAACACCAACTGATGGGGCGGCACAGAAAACCCTGTCCATGCCCGGCCGGTGTGGCCCCCAGGTCCCCACAAAACTACATGGACTCATGGGGGGCAGATTCCACAACACGGGAGGGGGTGAGTGGGGGGGTCCTGCCTCTGATTTCATCAGCTGCCCCCCGCCGCTTGTGTATTTAGTCTGTTAGCTGCTGATGCTAACACCCTACATTAGACGCTGATGCTAACACCCTACATTAGATGCCGATGCTAACCTGATGCTAACACCCTGCATTAGATGCTGATGCTAACACCCTACATTAGATGCTGATGCTAACCTGATGCTAACACCCTACATTAGACGCCGATGCTAACACCCTACATTAGACGCTGATGCTAACACCCTACATTAGATGCTGATGCTAACCTGATGCTAACACCCTACATTAGACGCCGATGCTAACACCCTACATTAGCTGCTGATGCTAACACCCTACATTAGACGCCGATGCTAACACCCTACATTAGACGCTGATGCTAACACCCTACATTACATGCTGATGCCAACACCCTACATTAGATGCTGATGCTAACACCCTGCATTAGATGATGATGCTAACAACCTACTTTAGATGCTGATGCTAACACCCTACATTAGAGGCTGATGCTAACCTGATGCTAACATCCTGCATTAGATGCTGATGCTAACACCCTACATTAGATGCTGTTGCTAACACCCTGCATTAGATGCTGATGCTAACCTGATGCTAACACCCTATATTATATGCTGATGCTAACACCCTACATTCGACGCTGATGCTAACACCCTGTATTAGATCCTGATTCTAACACCCTGCATTAGATGCTGATGCTAACCTGATGCTAACACCCTGTATTATATGCTGATGCTAACACCCTACATTCGACGCTGATGCTAACACCCTGTATTAGATCCTGATGCTAACACCCTGCATTAGATGCTGATGCTAGCACCCTACATTAGACGCTCTTGCTAACACCCTACATTAGATGCTGATGTTAACACCCTACATTAGATGCTGATGCTAACCTGATGCCAACACCCTGCATTAGATGCTGATGCTAACACCCTGCATTAGATGCTGATGCTAACACCCTACATTAGACGCTGTTGCTAACACCCTGCATTAGATGCTGATGCTAACCTGATGCTAACACCCTGTATTATATGCTGATGCTAACACCCTATATTCGACGCTGATGCTAACACCCTACATTAGATGCCGATGCTAACCTGATGCTAACACCCTGCATTAGATGCTGATGCTAGCACCCTACATTAGACGCTCTTGCTAACACCCTGCATAAGATGCTGATGCTAACCTGATGCTAACACCCTGTATTAGATGCTAATGCTAACACCCTACATTAGATGCCTACGCTAACCTGATGCTAACACCCTGCATTAGATGCTGATGCTAGCACCCTACATTAGACGCTCTTGCTAACACCCTGCATAAGATGCTGATGCTAACCTGATGCTAACACCCTATATTCGACGATGATGCTAACACCCTGTATTAGATTATGATGCTAACACCCTACATTCGACGCTGATGCTAACACCCTACATTATATGCTGATGCTAACCTGATGCTAACACCCTGCATTAGATGCTGATGAAAAACACCCCACATTAGCTGCTGTTGCTAACACCCTGCATTAGCTCCCGATGCTAACACCCTACATTAGATGCTAAGCTAGGTGTAGCCAGGTGGTGCTGGGATCAGGTGTCTCACCTGCTGGGTCTTTGGTCTCCATTGTGTCACGTCTAAAAGAGTCCCCCAGGAACCTGAGCCCACATTTAAAGGTTCTGGGTGATACCATGTGGTACTCAGTGTGGGGGTGTTGTCCTGCTGTTACCATGGTGATGATCTGTGATGTGTGCTCATTGTTGTGTTTGTGTCGTTCAAAGTGAAGGAAGTGAACACGCGTGTTGACAGGAGCACTCGGAACCCACCCATATGACGAACATGTGACCCCCCCCCAAACACACACCGTCCTGTGCAGGAACCCGATTGAAGCGCTGACACTTCAAACGGGTTCCTGAGCCGCTGGGAGGTCACCCCCAGGGCCCCCCGGCCTGAAGGGGGGGCGGGGGGTATCTGACATTGGTGAAAATCAAACAGATCCCAATTAAAGCAATTCTAACCAGCCAATAATCAGAGGAGGCTCAGCTGGAGCCCCGCCCCCCTGAGGAGCAGATGCTAACGGTTGCTAGCTAAACACTGACGGTCAGGAAGCTAACTGGTAACAACTGACCGGTACCGGTCTGTGGGTCTGTGGGTCTGTGGGTCAGTCGGTCTGTGGGTCAGTCGGTTTGTCAAGTCAAGGCCCGGGGGCCGGATTCGGCCCTTGGCTGAGTTATCTCTGGCCCCCCAGATATTATATAATTACTGTTGGAGTTTGAGGTTTTACGACTCATTGATATTTCCTGCTAACTTGTTGATGCAGCTTCAGATCCTGATCCAACTCCCTTCAGTTAAAACGGTTGGGCGGTGGAACACATACCAGTTTTCAGGTTCTCATCGGGAACCGGTGCAGCCTGACCCTCCTGCCTGGATTTTGTCAAATCTTCACGTCAAACCCGTCCGTGGAGGAACATGGCATCCCATTGTCACCTCAAACACGTGCTAAGCTCCCAGTTATGCGTTGTCCTGCAGCACCTGGCGCCGACTTCACACGCCGGTGGTTTGGAGCCGTGACACGGTCACGCCCGGCTGGAGCAGCGGCATGACGAGGGCGCGCCACATCAGAGAGCGCTGGCGCAGGAGGCCGCTCCAGGACAAGGGCTGCAATTAGTACGCCACGCTAAGGGCGCGAGCGATGAGTCAGCCCAAGATAACCCCCGTTCGGTGGCGGATCGAGCTCCCGGTCGGACCACTGGACCCATACAGTAGAGTCTGATGCTACGTTAGCTTAGTTCAGTCTAGCTAAGCCCTCTTCCTTACTTCAGACTGCCTCCCCTCACCCCCCAGCTCTCACCACCATCACTGCCCCCTCCCTGCCTCACAGCAGACCAGGTGAGAGGAGAACTGAGGAACTTTTGGCCCCGAAAAGCATCTGGAACACACATCATACATGGTTCCAAAAAGAACCAGCCCAGCGTGCCCAACGACTTACATCTGATGAAGACTCTGGAGCGGCTCTTCCTCAGGCTCCTCAGGTGCAGCATGCTGAGGACTCTTTACAGTCTGCCTACCGGGGGGGTCGGCGTGCAGGACGCCATCCTCTACATCTAAAGAAGGCAAGCGGCACTGTGAAGATCCTCTTTCTGGATTCTTCAACACTACCAACCGGTCATTGACTTCGGGAGGGACCGACCCGGACCTAGACCAGTTCTGATTGGTTGTGCAGACCTATAAATGTCGTGGGCTGTGGCTTCGACAACAAGCTGGACTGGACCAGCAACACGAGGCAGCTGGACCAGAACGCTCCCACAGGATGTATCTCCAGAGGAGGCTGAGGGCATCCAACGCCTGCAGGAAGCGCCTGTGGATGTTCTACCAGCCTGTGGTCACCAGCATCCGACAGGACCCTGTGGTGCAACCTACCTACCTACAGTACCTACCCTACCTACCTACCCTATCTAACCACCTGCATACCTACCTACTTACCTTCCTACACCACTTGCATACCTATCCTACCTACCCACCTACCCATGCTCAGCTTCATTTAGCAAGACATTCAGGTGATCTGATATATATAAAATTATATATATATATATATATAAAGATGATAGATACTTTAATAATCCCGGAGAAAGTTGCAGAATTCAACAGACAGACAGACAGACAGACAGACAGACAGACAGACAGACAGACAGACAGACAGACATCTCATTGAATCGCTGGACCTTAAGGCGAACAGGAAGTGATGACATCACGTTATCTGTCTCAGGTGTACAGAGATAAATAAACAAACAAATAAAACAAACAAACAAACAAACAAACAAACACCGGACCCTAAACATGTTCAGATCAACACGTGACGTCATGTCAAACACTGCTGCTGTCATCCCCATCGGCTGCATCAGCAGCATCAGCTGCCCTCTGGCGCCCCCTGTTGGTCACCTCCAAACACCCCAAACAGGGTAAACTATCATCAATCGATCGATCCATCGATCAATGAATCCTCCTGCTTAGTGGAGCAGCTTCTGGGGGTGGTGAAGCAGGCGGAGCCAGACACCCCCCCACCCCAGCAGGAAGGTGGGGGCATCAGGCGTGATGGAAGCTGCTGGAGAAACCCTTCAAACCACCAGGCATCAGCAGCCAATCAGACGGCAGCGTGCGGCGAGCGATGACCTCATCATCGTAGTGTTTATGGATCACTGGGCGCCGGCCGGAGCGATCTGATTGGATTACAGGAAATTCATTCTGTTATTGAAGGAGTGGCTTCAAAAGCCAATTAGACAAGCAGAGGTCGTCGGTCAGGAAGCCCCGCCCACAACCGGCAGCAATGTCAAAGATGGGGGCGGGGCATCTGGGACCCGCTTCAGACTTTAAACGAGGCAGAAGCTCGCTGGCTTGGTGGGCGTGGTTCAGATTCAATCCTCCAATCAGAGACTCCCTGAACCCATCAGGACCTGGAACCGAACCCGACCCGTGCCCCCCCCCCCCCCCAAAAAACCCGACCCGGCAGGAAAAGGTCGTCCCGTATCTTTAATTAAAATGTGATAACAGGCGCCGCTCCGTGGGGGCGGGGCCACAGCCTCCCGGGCGAGAGGTGGAGTGTGTGGGTTCCCCCCCGCCGCCTTCGGCCCCTGGAGCCGGGCCGCTCTGGGCTGGGGGGGCCACACACCTGCGCCGGCACCGGGGCCGGATGAACCCGGATTAAGCTCAAGTTACCGGCTCTATCGCCGCTGTGACATCCGAACCCCCCCGGCCGCCGTGCGGCGGACAAAGCGCCTTTTGGGCCCTCCTGATAAACGCCATCAGCTCCAGGACATCAAACAAGGAGGATTATGGGATTTTCTGGCCAGGAAAAGATGGAAGGTGGGGGGGTTTGGGGGGCCCTCGAGCCCCCAAGACCACGCCGCAATTTGTTTCCCTTTCTATGCCGTTTTGAAGGCTCCTCCCCCTTTTTGCAGATTCCTCACAGACACACACACACACACACACACACACACACACAGACACACACACACACACACACACACACACACACACACACACACACACACACACACACACACACACACAGATCCAGGTGATGCTGAGGCCCCGCCCTGAATGGAAGGAGCCATAAATCAAGTCATCCTGAACTGGAGGTCAAAGGTCAGCGGCTGCTAATCGCTGTAACCCTAGAATAATCCTCAGGGCTCCGCCCCCCCCCCCTTTGTTTTGGCTGTAAGCGATCTCCAATCGGTTGTTAGAAGGGAGGGGCGGGGCCTCGACCACAGCTGGGCGTCACCCAGTGGCGACTGTTGCCGTGCTGATGTTTTATGGCGTGGGGTCCATCATCATGAACACCACACACACACACACACACACACACACACACACACACACACACACACACACACACACACACACACACACACACACACACACACACACACACACACACACACCTCCTGCATTAATCCTCCCTGAATTTATTCATGCAAAGGTCATCCGTGATTCCCATAATGGAGGTGTGTGTGTGTGTGTGTGTGTGTGTGTGTGTGTGTGTGTGTGTGTGTCTGTGTGTGTGTGTGTGTGTGTGTGTCTGTGTGTGTGTGTGTGTGTGTGTGTGTGTGTGTGTGTGTGTGTGTGTGTCTGTGTGTGTGTGTGTGTGTGTGTGTGTGTTTCTCACATCACAGGAACAGGAATCCAGACCAGACTGCCTTAAACAGCCTCTGGTTGCGGTATGACTTCCTTGAAGGCGGTATGTCTTCCTTTAAGGCGGTCTGGTTTCCTTTAAGGCGGTCTGACTTCCTTGAAGGCGGTCTGACTTCCTTGAAGGCGGTCTGACTTCCTTTAAGGCGGTCTGTCTTCCTTTAAGGAGGTCTGACTTCCTTTAAGGCGGTCCGTCTTCCTTTAAGGAGGTCTGACTTCCTTTAAGGCGGTCTGGTTTCCTTTAAGGCGGTATAACTTCCTTTAAGCCGGTATGACTTCCTTGAAGGCGGTATGACTTCCTTTAAGGCGGTCTGGTTTCCTTTAAGGCGGTCTGGTTTCCTGTGTGGTGGCGGCGTTTCATTGGACGCCACACCTCAGAAGAACCTCCTTATCGCCCAATCACAGCGCCGGCGTCATCTCGGGTTCTGCGAGGGTGGGCTGGCGTCGCTCACGGGGGTCCGGCCTGCAGGAACACGCCCGGGGGAGGAAACCCTCACAGAAGAATCAAACAACCCCAGGCTGCTTTTTACCCAGCATGCATCTGTCCGTCAGGCTGCAGGACAGACGCTCTGATGACGGCGGGACCGGACTGTAAACGCTGCTCTATCTACACCTGAGGGGGGGTCAGGGTTAGAGGAGAAACACGGCCCCCCAGGACGAACCGGATACAGGAGCTGTGGCATCCTGCAGACCACGCCCCTGCAGACCACGCCCCTGCAGACCACGCCCCTGCAGACCACGCCCCTGTCTTTCAGCCCAGGATGAAACGACTTCGACTAATGGAAAAATAAATCGCTGGGGGGTCGGATCAAACACGATGGAACTGGTTCCTGATGAAGCCATGACACTGATGGGATTACTGGGGGGGGGGTTATACTGGAAACACCAGGTCAGCGTTTCTGGGAGCCACCGGGACAAACGACACTTCATTTAAACTGAATGTGGAAACCCACTGGGGGTGTTTTTGTTTTGTTTTTCAGGGTGGGGGGGGGGTCACGTTGAGCTTTTTTTAATTCAAAACTGAAAATCTTTATTTTATCAATTCCAAATCAAATATATTTCCTGACTTTACAAATGACCCCCCACCCCCCCATCGACCTGAACCCGGACCGGGTCCACGTTCACGTCAGGTGGGGGGGGGAACTCAGACCAGGTGATGCTGTTTTTACCACTTTAACTGAACAACATTTAAACATTGAACTGACAGAACCAGGTCCACTTTAGGGAGGGGGGGGGTGTCCACCTCGGGGGGGTCCACCTCAGGTACAGGTCTTCAGCAGCGGGCTGAAGCGCAGCAGCGGCACGTCCACCACTGGGGGGCGCTCCTTCACCTGGGACCAGCCCCCCCCGAGGCCCCAGGCCGGTGGGGGTGGGGGCGGCAGGTCGGCGGGGTTGGAGTAGTTCTCATTACGACTTGGGGGGGCGATGCTGCCGTCGCCATGGCAGCGGACCAGGAACGCCCCCCGATGGTGGCGTTGGTAGAGCACGCCAGCCCCCCCCAGCAGCGTCAGGATGAGGGCGCTGAGCAGGAAGAACATCACGTAGACGCCTTTGGCCCCCCCCGACATGCCGTCGCAGCAACCTGCAGGAAACAGGAAGTCAGGAGGAGGAGGAAGTGACATCATCAAATGGTATCCATTAACAGGAAACAGGAAGTAGTTTGGTCATGTGGGACCCTGAAGGCGTCGCCCCCCCAGAGCCGTTCTTCACTTTGACACCAAATGTTCAGTTGTCTCCATTTGTCTTTGACATGTTTTGAGTTTTGATCAGAGAAAATAAGATTTCAGGAATGAATTTCAATCCCCTCCCCCTCATCTGGCCCTCATCCAATCAGCTGTCAGATCAGAACGTCATGGGACCAGAAGCAGACTCACGGTTCCCTCTGTGATCCGACGCCACCTCCATCCGGTCCTCAGCGTTCGTCAATCTCTCCGCCTCCATCCGACGTGGACCCGCCTCCTCCTGGTGCAGACCCGCCTCCTCCTGCTGCGGACCCGCCTCCTCCTGCTGCGGACCCGCCTCCTCCTGCTGCGGACCCGCCTCCTCCTGCTGCGGACCCGCCTCCTCCTGCTGCGGACCCGCCTCCTCCTGCTGCGGACCCGCCTCCTCCTGCTGCGGACCCGCCTCCTCCTGCTGCGGACCCGCCTCCTCCTGCTTCGGACCCGCCTCCTCCTGCTGCGGACCCGCCTCCTGATGGTGCAGGCCCGCCTCCTCCTGGTGCAGACCCGCCCCCTTTTGTTGTGGATCCGCCCCCTCCTGGTGCAGACCCTCCCCCATCTGGGTTGGATCTTCCTCCACATTTCTTCGTTTGGCCGTTGGGGGGCGGGTCCGGGCTCTGGGGGCGTGACGTAGCGGGGCGACGTCTGAGACCGGCGGTTCTGAAGGGGTCCCACCGGCACCTCCTCCTGCTGGAACCGTGGGCCCGGCTGTGAGGGCGTGGTCAACACCCACCTGTAGGAAGACGGAGGCGGGTCAAACATGACTCAATAGCAGTATCGCGCTAATCGGGGCTGGACTCACCTCCACCGGCCCCTGTGGTCTCTCCGGGGGGGGCGAAGGTTCTTGGTAAAAATCCAACGTGGGGTCAGAAGGTTCCTCCACAAGTCCAGGTGACAGATCCAGGTCCTTGTTCCTTTCCGAGTCCCACTCTTGTGAGTCGTAGACCACCGGGGGTCCGAAGGCCTGGTAGCGGCCGTGGAAGCCCCTGTAGGGGGGGCTGGGCCGGCCCCCGATCAGCAGAACCACGTGCAGGGTGTCGGCGGAGGAGGTGTACGCCGCCTCACGCCAACACTTCTGCAGAATCCTGCGAGCCCTGAAGTGACCGGCAGGATCGTCCAGGTGGACCTGGTCCTGCTTGAGGTGGCAGTCATGGGGGGGGGTCAGGTCCTCCAGTTGGAGGTGGACCCTCTTCCCAGGATCCACCTGGATGGTCCAGTTGCACCAGAGGGGCGGGTTGGAGCAGAGGTAGTCCGGGGAGAAGAAGTCGCCGGCGTCGCCCCGGAGGAGCCGGTGGCAGCTCCGCAGGGCGAAGAAGGCCCCGGGGCCCCCATCTGAGGAAGACCCAGACCCCCACCCCCACCGAGAAACATCTGAACCCCCAAGAACCAGATCCAAACGCAACACGGTCCAGAGATGGTGTCATCCGACGGACCGCGATGCGTTCACTGACCGAAGACCGACGCCTCCAGATTCATTCAAATAAACACACACACACACACACACACACACACACACACACACACACACACACACACACACACACACACACACACACACACACAAACAAACAAACAAACAAACAAACCACCCACCTGGGGGCTCTTCTTCTCTGGTCTCCTACAAACACACAAACAATCCGTTACCGGCTGCGGGTCTCCAGCTCAGCCCAACAGGAAGTGCCTCACCTGAACGCCGCCGCTGCCCCAGAACATCAGAACCAGCAGCAGAACCGGTTCAAACCGGAAGCTGAAGCTTCTCCACATCTTCATACCGACACTGCGTCTCACTGCTTCGACAGGTAAAGTCAGTTTGAGCCTCCGGGCTTCCGTTAAAAAACAGCTGAGAATCATCAGCTGATTGACGCCTCAGTGACGTCATGTCGGGTGTGTCCACCAGGGGGCGGTGTCCGGCCGGATCCGCTCCTGACGTCATTCAGCAGAAACGTAACAATAATATAATATGAAAGTAACAAAACAACAACCACGACAATAACAATACTACTACTACTAATACTACTACTACTAATACTACTACTACTACTACTAATAATAATAATAATACAAATAGTGATTTAAATAATAATAGTAATAATAATAATAATAATAATAATAATAATAATAATAATAACAATAATAATAACAATAACAATAATAATAATAGTGTTTATTTCTCTACTTGTCTTTGACTCAATTAAAAAAATAAAATATTAAAATTTATCGTCTCACACGATGAATAAAAACGAACTAATTTCAGGATCTGAACTTTAATTTTTTTTAAATTTTCTGTTCATCAGAAACTTTATTTACATGTTTGTGGTTTAATCATTTTAAAGTTGTTCTGTCCATTTTTTCTTCCTTCAACATTTGTTTTGTCCCAAAATAATCAATCAATCAATAACTTAAACAATAGCAGGGTCGTCTGGTCGTGATGGGGTCGATGTCTGTCTGGTTTCCATGGTTACGTGTCTCTGAGTATTTCTGGGTTTGTTCAAAAAGGATTTGTGTTTATTTCTGTTTGTATTTTATCTCTGATGGAGTAAATTATGGATCGGCCGACGCCAAAGAATTAGAGAATAGATTTACTGGACAATAAAAACAAACAAACAAACAAACAAACAAACAAACAAACAAACAAACTGTCACTAGAAGGATTTATTTGTAGGAAAATAGATTTACTTTATAAACACCAATAAAAGCACAACACGTTTATTAACATGATAATCAATCACATCAGACCCCCCCCACCCCCAAATGTTGTTAATGAACGTCATTAAACGGTCAGGCCAAATTAAACGATGGCAGATCAGCATCACTGATGGATGACGCTCCTGTTCACAGGACGACAGACAAAACAACGAACAAACAAGAAACAAACAATCAACATGAGGACAGCAAATCCTTCCACAGGTGTGTTTAGCTCCGCCCCCTACAGACGATAGGATGATGCTGGTGCTTTGAGTTCTTGTTGACAAACAAACAAAAACAAACAAATAAGCACAAAATCATAAAAACAAACAAGCACACAAACAAAAACTACAAACAAACAAACAAGTAAACAAACAAACAACCTCCCTTCCAGAGGAGCAGAATCGTTCGACGTGACGTAAACCCTGGGGGGGGTCTCGGGATCTGACGGGACCAAGAGCCCCGGCGCCATCTTTGGCGGGGGGGGGGGGGTCACTGGCAGTCCAGCTCGGGGTCTCGGACCCAGGGCCAGATGGCCAGCATCTCCTGGGGGGTGCGGCTGTGCACCAGCATCAGGTTGCGGTAGATGCAGGGCCGGTCCCGGTCCCGGTCCTCGATGTCGAAGGTCCTGAAGCCCCGGTGGCCCTGGGGGGCCAGGCCCAGCTTCTGGAGACACATCCCGGTGTAGACGTCATCGATGGGGTACAGCACCACCCGCCGGGACGCCTCGGACAGGCGCAGCGCCAGGTCCCCGGACAACAGGTACCCCCCGCCCCCGGCGTAGGGCGGGTACCGCCCCACGAAGACGCTCTCCGGGATGAAGTACTTGAGCTTCTTGTCCCGGTGGGGGGCGGCGTCGCTGATGACGTCACCGACGAACAGATCCTTGGTCCGGCTCTCCGACACGTTCTCCAGGAAGTCCAGGACGCGGGGGGTGTTGACCAACACGTCGTCGTCCCCCTTCAGGACGTAGCGGGCGTGGGGGCAGCGGCGGCCGAACCACTCCAGGAAGAGGACGTCCTTCAGGGTGAGGTTGAAGAAGGTGTCCCGGTACCTCCAGAGGAGGACGTCCTTGTGGATCCGGGCCTCCTGGCGCAGGAGCCCCCGCAAGTCGGGGAAGTGGTCGCCCCCAAAGGTGCTCCCCAGCAGGAAGACCACGGCCACCGTCCGGTTGGCCACCACGCCGGCGCGCCCCCACGTCTCGCGGATGGCCTGGCGCCGGTCAAAGTGAGGCGTGAGCGACTTGACCGCCAGCAGGAGGAAGGGCGTGGCCTCGCACACGCGGGGGGGGTCAATCAGCAGGGGGTACCTCCTGCAGCGCATGTGCAACAGGAAGTCCTGGAAGAGCCGCGGCAGGACGTTGTAGTCCAGGATCTGCGTGGGGACCCTGTAGTCCGGCTCGCAGGGGTCCGGCGGACCCGTGTCGTTCAGCCAATCGGGGAGCTCGCCGGGGGGCGTGGCGGCGAGCGCGGCGGCGAACACGGGGTTGTGGAGGAAGTCCAGGTGCTGCTGCTCCTTGTTCCAGAACGACTGGCTCGCCACGTCCGGACGCCAGAACCTCCGCGACGGGACCCGGACCCGCTGGCGGCCGCTTTGGCTCCGCCTCACGTTCCACGCCAGGCCAATCAGGAGGAAGATGACCACGTTGAGCATCATCATCACGCAGAACGCGATGCCCTTCTTGCGGACCCCCGGCATGTGGCCTCCCCTCTGCATCTGCAAGAGACGACAGGGAGAGTGAGGAACGAGACCAGCGTCACCCTGGGGGGGGCGGGGGAGGTACGTACGGGGGGGCCCGGGTACAGCGGGGCGTTCGGGAACATCCTGAACGCGGGACGGTGGTCGGTTCCACGCCAGACGGGACGCGTGTCTGTCTGTAATCCTGTCAGGACGCCCCCCCCCAGCCCCTCCTCTTCCTCCCCCCTCCCTCGCTGACAGACAGGAGTCACACGCTTTCAATTGAGGCGTTCACATGACGCCGGTTTGCTGCAGCGTTCTTGTTCACAGGAAATGCAGCAGCCAGCGGCGGCGAGGAGGAACCGTCCGGTTTGGGTCGATCCGGTTTGGGTCGATCCGGTTTGGGTCGATCCGGTTTGGGTCGATCCGGTTTGGGTCGAACCGGTTTGGGTCGATCCGGTTTGGGTCGATCCGGTTCGGTCCGGGTCGTTAGTCACGTGTGAAAAAAACGAAGCAACAAGGAAACAAAACGATGAGGGTCAAACTTCATCACCCGCCTTCTCCTTTTGGCCCCGCCCCCTCCACTGGCATTGCCTGTGATGCCTGTAAAGAGGGCGGGGCCAGAAGAAGGAGGCGTGTAAACGACATGATGGTTATGTGGAGCAACACTGATCTTAATCACGTGACCCTCACCATGTGACCACTGATGAGGGTCATGTGACCTCCATCAAATAAATAACGTCCCTTCAGACAACCTGTCTGCGTCACAGGGTCGCTGTAGAGGTCAAAGGTCAGGAAGGCTATAGGAACTGATTGACCTCACGGTCACCCCGCCCCTTTGGGATGACGTCACACCGTAAACTTTACATTAATTCCTGACACCTGCACCGAGCTGAGGACGATCAATCGCGCTGATCGATCCATCCACGTGAGACTGACAGGTGCGCACGAGATCAAATGGACCCTCCTGATCACCTGCAGAACCGATAATCGATTCGGCTGATCGCTTCCTGCGGACTCACCGTTAAACCGACGGCGGGTTCACCGGGACCGACGCGTCCTTCTCGGGAAGCTTTGACCCCCGTCCGAGTCCCGGTGACGTCAGAGGGTCCGTCGGCAGGAGTCACGACCGCTCACCGGCAGGCGGAAGGTGACCCCGTCGCGCGTGATCCGCGCGTGCCGCCGCCGTGACTCCGCCCACAGGTTGACTGCCGGACTTACCTGAGCCGCCCGCTGATTGGCTGCCTGCGGGAATACGTCATCACTTCACCGATTCCCGATGAAGACCTGTGGGTCCAGACTGGATGGGGGGTCTGTCCCGCTCTGACGTCACAGCTGCCTTTGACCCTACAGACCCGCTGGTCCAGACGGGATGTGACGTCACGAGGGCGGAGTCTACTGCTGCAGGTCATCTCTTCTGTGGTGATGAAACTTTATTGCGACCAAAGTCTGTAGAAACTTTATTGTTCTGATCAGGCCACGCCCCCTCAGAGCCAAACACGTGCTCAACTCTGAGGGGGCGTGGCCTGATGTGTGTGTTCACAGTAAATAGATGGAGTATTTAACACACACACACACACTATCATATTAAGCTCTTCTTTATTGTGTGTGTGTGTGTGGGGGGGCACAAACATCAACACACTCTTCGTCTACGCGTCGCGTCTTAACTCTTGCCGGTCACCTGCCGGTGACCTCTGACCCCGGGCTGATTAGTCTGTCTGAAGTAGGTAAAAGTGGGCGTGGCCTCAGACGGGCCACCGCCCCCCCCTGACTTGAGTCTGAATAAAGTTTTGTTTACGGCCTCGGTGGGCGGGGCCAGAGGCCGCTGTGGATCCATCCTGATCTCGCAGGATGAGGCGTCCCCGTCAAGGTCCCGCCTCTCTGCTGCTGTGGACCAATCAGACGCCTTCGCTGCCGCGGGCGAGGCCGTCGATGCTGCGCCGCACGTCAGCCATCGTCCTCAGCGCCTGGTTGACCTGAGCTTCATCGAACTCCAGACACACGAACTCCGAGTCCTGAGGGAGGGAGACCACATCAAGGGGGGGGTCAGGGGTCAGAGGTCGTCCACCTGCACAGCCGTGTGGGCGGGGTCTGAGGGGCCGCTTTGATTGTCGTGGTCATTCATCTGTTTAATACAAGATGAACTCCGCAGGACAGAATGATTGGAGCAGCTGACCTCTGACCCCACCCACACACACACACACACACACACACACACACACACACACACACACACGTAATCCATCGGGACGTCTAAACGTGGTTTTCTCTGATTGAGCATCAAGTGGATGGAAACGGAGGGACGTGATTGGATAAAACCAATCAACAATGACCCGACTCCAGATGGCCGCTGGACACGTTGGGTCAGCTGATCAGGATTAGAACAACAACAACAACAACAACAACCATCCAATGGGACTGATGGGGCCAGAGTTAGTGGGCGGACCCACCTGTCCGGTTCTGCCCAGCTCCAGCTCCATGAGGGCCACAGGGCCCCTGGGGGCCGCGTCCCCCCGGCTGGCGGCTGTCTGGAGGTCCACCCTCCAGGTGAGGCCCCTGAGGCTCGGCTCCCAGCGGCTCCCGGCCAGCAGGCTCTCCCTGACCCGTCCCCGCTGGCTCTTCCAGAAACGGGTGAGGGCGGCGGCCTGGTCGGCAGAGACTCCGCCCCCGCCCTGCTTCCTGGTCTGGGCCGTGAGGAACGCCTCCAGCTGGGCGTGGTCCATGTCGGCCGCTGCAATGGACTGGGGGGGCGGGGCAGGGGAGAATGAAGAGGATGAGCTGAGCTTCACAGATCACGTGATCCCCCCACCCCCATACTTTTTATTAAAATGAGCTCGTCTGTGATTGGCTCGCTGCACCTGGACAAACAGATGTTAATATCCTGGTTAAGGGGCTTACATAAAAATTTACAACTTTAAATTTTGTCTGTTTTCATTTTAAATAACTGCATTTGATTATAAATGAACATTTTGTTTCTCTGATTCCTCGTTGTTAATAAAGTTTAATCTGGCGCGGTGCTGCCCTCTGCTGGCGGCAGCTGGGACCGACAGGAAGGAACCCATCGATAGCTTTGATTGGTGATTCAACGACCATGACATTAAAGAAAATTAAGAAAGTAAGAAAATTAAGGGGAAGGGGAATAATAATGATATTAAAAATATTAACAATAACCCTACGGTTACAGTTTGTCCGGAGCAGACGGACAGGTACGCGGCTAGCATTAGCATGTAGCTACGCGCTGACCTTCAGCAGGCCCCTCATCTTCTCGTGCAGAGCCCGGAACTCGTCCCGGGACACTTCCGGGTAGAACTCGCTCCTCAGCAGCTCCTCCGTGACGTCACCGCTCCCGTAGTAAACGCTCTGAGCGATGCCGTTCAGCAGGCCGCTCAGACACCTCGCTGCTTCTGCCTGCGCCATGTTGGTCCGCGGGCGGGGTCACGTGAGGCCCCAGGAAATCACGTGTCCACTCGGCATTATGGGAGTTGTAGTTTTTACGGCTCCATAAGCGTTTTGTTTTGTAAATAACGGTTTATAAGTGAGTTTAAGTCGTAACGATGTGAGGTTCAACAGTCAGACATCAATGTGAATAAAGGAAACAGAAAATAAATAACAATAAACAAGTCAATTTAAAAATAAATAAATAAATAAATTGTATATATAAAATTATATATTTGTGTGTGTGTGTGTATTCTCCCCATCTATATATTTAAATAAACTCACTTGAAAACATCACGGTGTCACTTCCTGTCAATCAAGCGCCCAACCAATCACGGCACATCTGCCGTGAACACGTGAATCACGTGAACAATGAGCTCCTGAGAGCGTCTGGAATTAAATAAACAGCTGTCACCACAAAAATACTCCATTTTCTGTTTAATATCCACTGACATAATGCAAACAAACTGAACACAAGAGAACAAACGTTTTCTTGTGTACAGCCGTGTAGTTAGAAATAGTAATAGTACCAGTAATATTATATTAGAATGAGTATTAGTACTAGTTCTAGGACTAGTCCTGGTCATGTTAGTAATGGTGTTGTGCATTTTAGGCCCAGACACAATGATACTATTATCATCATCATCATCATCATCAGTTCTATCAAAGCAAGGGGGCGGAGCCTGATGATGTCACGGTTGTCTTGTTGTCTTGCAGCTCTAATTATCGTTCAACCTTTGGACGGATCTTCATGTACTGATTAATGTTTAATGGCACGAATCAAATCTCAGCGTTGGGGTCGGAGTTCACAGGCGTGTCCAGTGACCCCAGACCCGTCTTTGACGGGGATTTGTTGATGACGTGGAGGCTGCAGTGGAGGGCAGCACGGCGGCGCAGTGAGTAGCACTGTCGCCGCACAACAAGGCGGTTCCGGGTTCGAATCCCGCTCTGTATAGAGTTTACGTGTTCTGGCGTCGCGCCCGGAGTGCATGTTTTTATAATCACTTGATGAGTATAAGAGTGTATTTATTACTAATGTGTGTCATTAGTGTATAACCAGCAGTGTGTGTGTGTGTCCATGTTTCAGGAGGAGGCCTCTGAAGTTTTCTTCAACACTTGACCAGGTAAAAAAAAAAGTGATTTGTTTTAAAACAATATTCCAGAATGATTGATTGTTATATGTCATTGACTGACCTCTGATTGGTCCAGATGAAGCCACGAGAGGACGACCCAAAACACGAGCTGCATAGGAGGGACAGATTTACAGACGACTCCGGAGAGACAGGAAACGGAGGACACACCCCTGCTCTCTGATTGGATGACAGCTCCTGTCAGTCAGACGTATGGAGGCTGCAAAGAACTAAACATTCAGTGCAGTTCCACCACCATCTAGAAACCAATCAATACTTTAATGTCTAATCAATCACTGAGGATTTGTTTTAGATTAGACGCAGATTTATTTATTGGAGAACTGAGTTTAAACGTCTGAGAATCTGCATTTTAAGATCTAAAACTGAGGAGGAAACTGTCGCTATATAGGGATAAAATAAATACAAATATTTGTGATAGCTTTAAATATTAACTAATATTAAAAAACAGGTTAAAATAAATACATTTCATTATAAATTAATGATTCAAACACAATAATTTAAAGCCATTTAAGTCCAACTGGTGGTGAAAACTCAGGAAAGTCATCAAAAGGTTTCATGAGTTATTAAATTCCAATTAAAAGGGGAATATTTTCATTTTTTAAAAATGTTTCATTGTCTCTTTGAAAACATTTTGGTGGAAGCCTCCGAATCACCAAGGCAACAGCGACTCAAGTTTTAATTTAGGAACAAAAAGCGATTAAAAAAAAAATCCCTGAAAAAAGCAGAATCATTTCTTCGTTCATCTTCATGTGTCGACACCGAGGCAGCAGAACCTTCATCTTCAGGTTCCTGGGGTTAAACACGAAGGTTCTTCTGTGTGAACACTTCACCAGACAGAAAACCCGACACCTCCCACAAGACCAGCTCACGCTCCGTGGAACTGGTCTCCCTCCGGTCCCCAAGCCGAGTCCTGGTGGACGGAGCTACTGCTGACCAGAACTCCATCTGTTTCTGTTTCACATTAGATCAAATGAACAACCTGAGTAAAGCCTTGATTTTTTAACCCTTCAACTGATGGGTTTGTCCTTGTGGGTCCTCATGTGCTGCCTAAGGTGTCCACCACGCCCGAACACTTTCCCACACAACGAACACCTGAAGGGTTTCTCTCCGGTGTGGATTTTCATGTGCAGCCAGAGATTTCCAGGCTGTCCAAACTCTTTACCGCACTGGGAACACTTGAAGGGTTTCTCTCCCGTGTGGGTTCTCATGTGTCTCACACAAGCCGATTTAAACTTAAAAGTCTTTTTACAAACTGAGCAGCTCAAACACTTGTCTTTTGGATGAAGTCTTTTGTGAGTTGTTTGGTAGGTCTTATAACAAACTGAACAACCAAATGTCTGGACTCCACTGTGTTCCTGCAGGTGTTTCTTGTCACGAGAGCTGGAACCACCTTCAGGGGAGCAAACTAACAGATTTCTAGGATGACATTCAGGCTCTGACTGGGGTCGACTGGTCTCCTGCGGGTCAGAACTGTTCCTGTCCTCTGGTTCACAGGAGTGCAGCACCAGCTCTTCAGTATCTGGTTGTGAATGTCCGTCTACAGTAAAGCGCTTGCCTGGTTGTGGTTCTCCACACTCTTCTCCATCAGTTTCTGTTTTTATCTGTTCAGTGTGGGGAAGCTTTGAGGACATCGGTTTCTCCTCGGAGACATCATCACTCGTCTGTTCATGATGCTCTCTGTTCTGGTTCAGCTCTTTCAGTTCCCCCTTAATATGTGGAACCTCTGGTGGGTTGTTCTGGTCCAGCCTGGGCCTTGAATCCTGCTGCTCAGGGGGGACATCTTCCAGCAGCAGAAGGACATCTGAGGTCAACAAAAAAGTACATTCATCACTATCCGGTTGTACGAGTATCAAGTATCAAATCATTTTGTCCCCGGATTCAATCGAAAACAAAATATTTTACTCAAACCAGATTCAATATCAGCTGAGAAGACATCTGGACTCACGACCAGGCAGAAAAGAATTACAACGCAATCAGCCTCACATTCGTTTCCCAGTATAATAACTGTAATGGCACTTCATGAGATCTGAGTAAAGTGAGCATAGAAGGGGTATGACAACTGCCCGTGATTATCAGTAATTTTTATGATGCTAATTGAGGGTTTCTATGGAAACATTTGTGGCAAAGGCTCGTGAGATATCCTTGTTTAGAATTCTGACAAACCTACAAAAGAAAGTGGACCTTGAGTAGTAATACACCGCTTCAACTTACACAAAAATATCTGAACTATTTCAAAAACTTTAGAATACAACAGGAAATAATCATCTTACCTACAATCTATACCCTCATAGGTGAAATATTTGTGTAAGCCACGAGGTTGTGGTGTGGTGTGTCTGTGAGGATTGGTTAAGGCATGAACATCTGGTCCTACTCAACAGATCTGATCATCTGGTTATCAAGTGACTGTTGTGAAAGTGCACCTGGCAACAAGGTGACCGTAACAGGGCCACTGTGGGCTAGCTACCCGTGGCGGTGGGATCCAGCACAAGTTATGTATGGGTCCCACCCAAACTAAAGTTTGAAGAATAAAACACCCCCTGAGCCTGCGAGAGTGGGGGCGGAGATGACTCGTCGGCAGATAGCACAGTAATAAACACAAGAATGGAACAAACTAAAAGATTGATGATCAACAACCAGAGGATCTGATAGCTACAGCGAGACACAACCTCCAGAATGGCATATGTGGTTGGACAAAAGTTACTTCCAACCCTGGTCTGAAGATACAACAGGGCAAAAAAGTCAGTCAGCAGAACACCACAGTCTGCAGGCCATCAACACCCCCGCCCCAGAGGAGATAGAACAAGGCACAGGAGAGAAACCTGAATCCACATGTCATGTACACCAGAAGGGAAGAAGATCCTGGAACAAAGGATCTTCCTCTCAGGCAGCTGAGAAGCAATGGAGGAAGGCCACAGAGGCAGAGAAGGAGGGAATGATCTGGAGCAGGTGTGCAACACTGAGAAGACCTGAAAGTCTCCTGAAGAAGCGCAGAAACAAGATCATACAAAGACCCCTTAAAATTTGTGAAAAGCCTCTTCACAACATCGTGTCAAGGCATGCACCATCTCCCTGCTGGCCTTCATCCCGGCCATGGAGGTCATCATACGGACCTCTCTCTGGACGAATGGCTGACAGTGATTAAGAACAGGGTTGAGACTGCTGCCGGTCAGAGCCGAAATGAATGACCTCACAACACTGACTACAACCCAGGCTTGCACAGAGCGGCTGCGAGGTAAGCTCCAGAAAAACATGGCTCGTATGAAGATCAAACATACTCCAGAAACATCTCCGTTGTCAAGGGGAAACTGTTAGATCACCGCTTCCACATTGGTGAGGAACCCATTCCAGCAGTCTCTGGGAAGCCTGGGAATAGCCTAGGGCATTAACATGATGTGTCCCTCAAAGACAAAGAGCTAATGGAGCAGCTCAGGAAGGTGTTAGCCAGTAGACTGGAACGCATCAACAGAATCCTACTTCCAGGAAAGTTGAAGCTCTGGTGCCTGTAATATGAACTACTTACACATCTCCTATGGAGACTAACCCTCTATGAGGTTCTGCTCTCAAAGGAGTGCATGCTGGAGACTGGTTAGCTCATATTCAGACTGCTCAAAAGTATTGGGCCCTACGGCAAAGACATGTTACACCTGCCCATTTCCAGAATGGCAGAGGAGTACAAGTACACCAAAATCACACTGGAGTTGATGCAACTAGAGTCAAAGATCCACTTGTAGCCCGAGCAGCCCCCATCATGGCCACTGGAAGGAACTTGACCCCATTGGTTGTAACTGAGCAGGCACAGGCAACACACAGGGACAGTGTGGGCGGAGTTCAGGAGGAGAGGAGTGGTCTTAGTCTCAAGGCCAGTACCCCCCGGCCTGGAACAAGTCCAATCCAGCTGAGAGACACAAGCTGGTGATCCGGAAGGTGCGGCGGAAAGAGGAAGCAGGAAGATGCGCATAAGCCGTGGCGCAGGCATAGCAAGGGCAGTCGATGGCATCGGAAGGAGTGGAGGAAGATCTCAGGGAATGCTTTACAATCAGGGCTGCCTATGGTTTGTTTACCTCTCCTGCAAATCTAAGCCAGTGGTATGGTGAAGACCCCACGTGCCCACTATGTCCAAGTACAGCAACACTGAATTCAAAAAACTATTTGTCCCCAAGGGGCAATTGAACACATAAAGCAGGATTGGTGTAAAAGTGCAACACACAGTGTAAACATAAACAGTGTAAACATAAACAATAAATAATAACATACATTGTTTATGTTAAACAATAATTCAAAGCCTACTTAGGTCAAAACCTAGTCGAATTTAAACCCAGTTAGTTCAAAAAGCAAATATTTTCTGAATCTAAATCTGAATCCAATCTTATAGTAGGATGAACGACGGGCCTTAATTACACCTGATGGCACAACCAGCTGTTAAAGTGTTTTGATTCAGTGCTGGAAAGTCAACGAACAAGTGTGAGTCCCTTTCCTCCACCATGGTCCCATTGGCAGCCAACACCATTTGTCCAAGAGGGTCAAGCCAGCCTCACCACCATGAGAACCGACACTGGACAGCTGGGATGACCGTGGGACTGAAAGATGCTGGCACCCCCAGGCAAGAAACTCTGCTTCCCAATGGCGATCCCATCCACCAATCTGGGACCAGACTTTATTCTGTGGTCACCCTTAACTCAAGTTCATTTACATCATAGAGCTCATGGTGCCCTGGGAGCGGAGGGGCAGTGGAGGAAGTGTATGAGTGGAAGAAGGTGAGGTACACTGAACTTGTTGAAGACGCCAAACAAAAAGGCAGGAAAGCGTCAGTATGCCCAGTGGAAGTGGGCTGCAGAGGATCTGCTGCTGCTGAGAGGGGGGGCCAGTGGCTGTGGATGAAAAGGATCCAACTTCAAGTGAGCTGATGGCATCTAGGGAGTCAACCTGGGAAGCTGGGACTCACTTGTGAACCCTTTGAGGGTGTTGTGGGCTGATGAGAGAAACATTCATGAAAGAGGGCGTCTACTGGACAACCCAAGGGATGTCGTGACTCATTTGAACTCCACAGAGTCTCATTGCTGCGGTAGGTGTTAATCTCTTGAGGTATAAGAACATTTAGTCCTACAAAAAATTTTTATAGGACAGCCTGAATTGGAGGGTTATTTAGATGTTATTGAGGGAAACAGGAGGGCAATGGGGGCACTTTATTGACCTGAAAAGAAATCCCAAAAATGGTCATGAATGATAAAACCACCAAGGAAATGAGTTGGTGAACAGGTGGGTTGCAAACGGTAAATCTGTTGTTTGCACGAGTCTGAAAGGGTAAAAAGGCTGTAGAACCCTGAATATTGATGGAGAACATGCTCCATGTGGCCTTACCTCGCAAAACCACAGCAGCAAAAATAAGTGAACGCCATAAAATGGATATTCCGGAGCTTTTATAACAAACATTTCAACTGATGGGCTTCTCTCATGTCTCATACATTCAACACATCTCAACTCTTTTACCGCACAACGGACTGCAGGGCTCCTCCTTAGTGTGGATTCTCAAATGCTGGTTACGATGTTCGACACGTTGAAAGCCTTTACCACATGCTGAACACTCGAAGGGTTTCTCTCCTGTGTGGATCCTCATGTGTCGTTTTAGGTGTCCACCACGTCCAAATCCTTTACCACACACTAAACAACTGAAGGGTTTCTCTCCTGAGTGGGTTTTCATGTGCAGCCAGAGATTTCCTTCGCGTCCAAACTCTTTACCGCAGACGGAACACCTGAAGGGTTTCTCTCCGGTGTGGGTTCTCACGTGCCTCTCGTAAGATGATTTGAATGGAAATGTCTTTTTACAAACGGAGCAGTTGAAACATTTGTCGTTCGAATGAAGTCTCATGTGAGCTCTTAAGGTGGGCTTGCGTTTGTATCTTTTGTCACAAACTGAACAACTGAATGTTTTCTTTCCTGTCTGTACTCCACTGTAATTCTTTCCAGGATGAGATTTAGGTTCTTGGTTGTTCCTCAGCTGGTTGAAGTCTGACTGAGGTTCACTGGTCTCCTCCAGCTCTTCTGGTTCAGAGGAGCGTGACATCTGGTCTTCATCTGGTTGTAGATGTCCGTCTCTCTGAAAGTAACTGTTTGGTTCCAGTTCTGGCTGTCCGTCAGCCTCTGCTTTCATGTCTTCATCATGAAGCCGGGAGGACTGAGGTATCTCTTCATCATCTTCTTCACTCTTCACAGGGACTGAAGATAATATTAACTCTGTGACATCCTCCTCCTCCTCCTCCTTCATCCCTTGCAGCTGCTCATCCTCTTGATTGGTCTGGACTTCCTCCGGTTCCTGTTTCATGTGTGGAGGTTCTGGTTGGACGTCCCGGTCCAGATTGGACCTTAAATCCTGCTGTTCAGGGTCAACTGCTTCTTCTGTCACCAACATCAGCTGGACGTCTGAAAAACAAAAATCCAACAATTTAAAACATTTGGTAGTCATTGTTTAAATTGACCAATAATCAAATGTTCAAGCTGATGAATTTGTGTTTCAAAAATTTTAAAAAATCTCATTTCTGTAAAGAATTTCAAAAAAGATTATCCTGAGTTTTGTTTTGCCAAAAACCGCAGATGTAAAACTTGGACGTTACCAAATTATTGATGATATGGAACAAAAAAAAAAGTGTGGCAACAAAACAAAGCTGAATAAATTTACAAGATTAAACACAGAAATATTGATGAATGTCCCTTCACACCCCCTCCCCACTGTTAAGAAACCTCTGCGCCATCTGTGACCTCACCCTCTATTCCATCCACCCATCCGACAGATCACCAACACCTTTGTACCATTGTCCGCCTTTGTTCTATCCTCTCTCAACCCGCTGCTGAAACTGTAGTCTACGCACTTACTACTTTAGACTTCCTGCGACAGCTTCCTGTCTGCTCTTCCCTCCGGCACCTCACCCACCCCCGCTCCAGAACCCACAGCACCCCGGTCCTCCACAGCTCTACTGGCTCCCCGTACAACGACACATCAAAAAAAAAAAAATCCAACAAAAAACATCAAAAAGCTTTCGACCAAACTTCTGCCATCAAATAGAAGCTTCAGAGTCCGCCAGGCTGGACCAGACCGGAGGAAGAACTCTCTAGTCCCTCAGTTCAACTGTTACATCAGTTTGGCTCTCAGTAGGCCTCAGGGCTTCTGTGTGTGTGTGTGTGTGTGTGTGTGTGTGTGTAAACCCAATCCAGCTGGATTGGGTTTAAATGTTCTGTTGCTAGTTTTGTGTGGAACTCTGGACGTCATGGGATGCAACTCTTCAGATCACGGACAAAGTCGATGTGATGGAACACGACCCACCAGGAAATCAACACAGATAGGTCGGTGCTGTTAGTTCACAATCCAACAACTGTTGGTAGTTAATAATAATATTATTACCATTAAAGTCAGTAAACACTATTTTTTTTTCTCTGTGGTCAATGTTTCAGGACCTGTGGTTCAACAAAAACAGTTAGCCTGATAAGTACCCTGATAGTAGTCTTGATAGTTATCCCGATAATTAGCCTGATAGTTATCCTGACAGTAATCCTGACAGTTATCCTGACACTAATCCTGACACTAATCCCTACAGCAATCCCTACAGTAGTCCCTACAGCAATCCCTACAGTAATCCCTACAGCAATCCCTACAGCAGTCCCTACAGCAGTCCCTACAGCAATCCCTACAGTAATCCCTACAGCAATCCCTACAGCAGTCCCTACAGCAGTCCCTACAGTAATCCCTACAGTAATCCCTACAGTAGTCCCTACAGTAATCCCTACAGTAATCCCTACAGTAGTCCCTACAGTAGTCCCTACAGTAGTCCCTACAGTAATCCCTACAGCAATCCCTACAGCAATCCCTACAGCAGTCCCTACAGCAGTCCCTACAGTAATCCCTACAGTAATCCCTACAGTAGTCCCTACAGCAGTCCCTACAGTAATCCCTACAGTAATCCCTACAGCAGTCCCTACAGCAGTCCCTACAGCAATCCCTACAGTAATCCCTACAGCAATCCCTACAGCAGTCCCTCCAGTAATCCCTACAGTAGTCCCTACAGTAATCCCTACAGTAGTCCCTACAGCAATCCCTACAGCAATCCCTACAGCAATCCCTACAGCAATCCCTACAGTAATCCCTACAGCAATCCCTACAGTAATCCCTACAGCAGTCCCTACAGCAATCCCTACAGCAGTCCCTACAGCAATCCCTACAGCAATCCCTACAGCTATCCCTACAGTAATCCCTACAGTAATCCCTACAGTAGTCCCTACAGTAATCCCTACAGTAATCCCTACAGTAGTCCCTACAGTAATCCCTACAGTAATCCCTACAGTAGTCCCTACAGTAATCCCTACAGTAATCCATACAGTAGTCCCTACAGTAGTCCCTACAGTAATCCCTACAGTAATCCCTACAGTAGTCCCTACAGTAATCCCTACAGTAACCCCTACAGTAGTCCCTACAGTAACCCCTACAGTAATCCCTACAGTAACCCCTACAGTAGTCCCTACAGTAATCCCTACAGTAATCCCTACAGTAATCCCTACAGTAGTCCCTACAGTAATCCCTACAGTAATCCCTACAGTAGTCCCTACAGTAATCCCTACAGTAATCCCTACAGTAGTCCCTACAGTAATCCCTACAGTAACCCCTACAGTAGTCCCTACAGTAATCCCTACAGTAATCCCTACAGTAATCCCTACAGTAATCCCTACAGTAGTCCCTACAGTAGTCCCTACAGTAATCCCTACAGTAATCCCTACAGTAGTCCCTACAGTAGTCCCTACAGTAATCCCTACAGTAATCCCTACAGTAGTCCCTACAGTAATCCCTACAGTAGTCCCTACAGTAATCCCTACAGTAATCCCTACAGTAGTCCCTACAGTAATCCCTACAGTAGTCCCTACAGTAATCCCTACAGTAATCCCTACAGTAACCCCTACAGTAATCCCTACAGTAGTCCCTACAGTAATCCCTACAGTAATCCCTACAGTAATCCATACAGTAATCCCTACAGTAATCCCTACAGTAATCCCTACAGTAATCCCTACAGTAGTCCCTACAGTAATCCCTACAGTAATCCCTACAGTAATCCCTACAGTAGTCCCTACAGTAATCCCTACAGTAATCCCTACAGTAGTCCCTACAGTAATCCCTACAGTAATCCCTACAGTAATCCCTACAGTAATCCCTACAGTAATCCCTACAGTAATCCCTACAGTAATCCCTACAGTCAGTACCGCTGTGGGTTCCATCCCGCACACAGAACCAGACTGAACCCACCTGCTGTCTGGAGGTGGACCTGAGGACCGAAGACACCGTCCAGGAGCTTCTGTCGTCCACAAAGCTGCTCCTGGTTCTCGTGGTTTGCTAACGTTCTTTCAAACTGCTCCATGATGTCTTCAGCAGCAGCAGTTAGTCGCTGCAGGACAAAAGCTCTCAGCGTTTGGACGTCACACATTTTGACTCGTTCACAGCACAACTTTTCCTCCAGACACGATCCTTTACAATCTGTTCGCTGATGTGCTCCGAGTCCACAAGATGGTTTCCGGCTAGCAGGCTAAGCTAGCTGCGTTAGCTCGTCGGGGCGGAAGCAGAAAGTTTCCTTGTTGAGCGTCTTCCGGTCCAGAGAACAGAACAGAGTCTCTTCTGACAGCTGTTCACACAGAAAGACGCCAGAAAGCCTCTTTGGGATTTCTCCAAGCTTCACCGGCTGGCGAGGCCTGACAACTTCTACCGCTGCTGGGGCTGTTAGCAATAGCCGAGCGCTGCTTCTTCTTCTCCGTTTTCCTGCTCGCTCTGCTTCCGGTTTGGCGCCACCGTCTGGACAGACACTGAATCACAACGACTTGGAGAACTGGAGGAGTTGTGGATTCCATCCTCTTTGACATGAACCATCATCTGAACATAAAGACACCCTGATGGACTCGTCTACATTCATAAATATATCCGTCATCAGGATTCAGAACCTCCTCAGACCCACAATAGTTTCAGGGCTGTCAGTCTCTGCTAAATAATTACTACTAATTTACTTTACTCTTCTAATTGTCAGGAAAATGTTTAAACCCTCTTTATATTATTCCTCTTATTTCTGTCTGATGGAACTTGATCATTAGAACCCATGAACTTGTTCATCTTCTTGGACATCAGACGATAGTCTTCACGCGGTTTTCTATTCATTTACTTTATTTAGCTCCAATCCCGTGGGGGAGAAGAACAGATGGACGCAGCTGAGGATGAAACATAAAAACTTTGTTCAAACAGACTTCTGCAGCATCTCATGGGGGTTCCTCCTCGTTTCATCCTGTCTGACATTTCACAGTAAATATTAAGCAGCTGTTTGAGAAAGAAGACAATTAAGACCAACAGACTTTTTCTCAGCCATAAAACAGGGCGTGGCCCAGCACCTCTGCCTCAAACAGAGGGGTGGGCCTACATCAAAGTATAGGAAGGACATGACACAGGTAATGTCAGATGGCTCCGCCCAAAGGCACTTTGTTTCCTTAATTTCTTGTACATTTTAATTTTGAATTTTTAAAGGTACGTGTTTTTGGACAAAAATGACAACAAAAACAGCTCATAATAGTTTTCCGTGACAACTTTTTCAATTTTATTTTAAATCGAGTAAATCTGCATATGCATTACAAACAGTTCAAATGAAGAATATTCATTCTTATACATACACCTATATTACATAAGAACTCAAGAAATCAAGAGCTGACGTAGCTGTTTTCCATGGTTTCCTTGGTAATAGCCAACATTCCTTTGTTCTTCCACCAATAGCCGTGGTCTATTTTACCTAAAGAAAGTAGTGCATCCCTGGGATGCACTCCAAAAGAAATATGTGCATCCCTACATGACGTTTACGCATCCCAAAAGTAACAACAGAATATACGGTAGAAGCGTATACAAGGATTGAGTTATGCCAATAGTACAATATGAAAATTAAAGAAACCGAATTTTAATTATTTTATTAACTACGTCATAACTGTTTAAAACAAAAAAAAGTAAAATTACATGTTATTTTTATCAAAATGTTAAAGACCAGTTGTCATTTAAAAAAAGTTTCAATAATAAAGATGTATTTTTTTTCACCTTTGCTTTTCAATCAAGTTTTCTTTGCCTTTACTTCATTTAGCGTCTTCTGTAGACGCTGCACCGAGCTGACAGAACCTTCACACACATTTCAGTAATATCTGTAGTAATATTTGTCTGGTTTTCTTCATTACCTTTTGATTGTTTTTTATTCAAGAACATTCTCATTGTCACTTGACTCTTCTCCAACTTTTGCATCTTTTTCGGAAGCATAGTGATAATCAATCGACGTTTATTGGTATAGCGCTTAATCACGCCAGTAGATATTTCAAAGCGTTTTAACAGACAGACAAACCCAACAGTAAGCTTATGATTGTTCTGGAGGATCTGACCCTTTGCTCTCACTGCAGCGTGTACAACGAGCAGAAGTCGTGTTGTTTAGAGTCTACTGACACATCGCTCATCTGGGATGAAGTTTGAGGAAACAGTCTGCAGCCTCCACAGGGGGGGATCAGACAGGCCTATGGAGGTCATGTTTGTTCCTGATAGTTCTCTCCCCACTACTTAACATTCTGGTGGAATACTGTCACGACCCATCTGGGGGAAAGGGAAACAACATAAAATTATCCAGATCGATTAACGGGGAAAGTGATTTATTAAACATTAAGAATTTAAGAATTGATTAACAGAGATTGATAAGAAAAAAGAATAAAGAAAAAGGGCCAGTGGGAGCTGGGAAACTCAAAGTAACCTAAAAAATGTGTCAGTATAAATTTAAATGTCTACACAAACAGACAATAGCTCACTAGGTTTTGAACTAAGTAGTTTTTGAACCATCCCACAATATTTTAAGCAAATAAGGCTCTAAACTAACTAGGTTTTAAACTACTTTTAGAACTAAGTAACTAACCCACTAGGTTTTGAACAAATTAGGTTCTAAACTAACTGGGTTTTGAACTAACTACGTTTTTGAATTATTACTTAACAACAACAGTGAATGATGTTATTTCATTATTGTTTAAGTTGTGTTTGCACTTTTACACTAATCCTGCTTTATGTGCTTTCATTTGCCCCTTGGGGCCAAATAAAGTTTTTTTTAAAATTTGAATTGAATAGAAACAAAGCTCTTCACGACACTTAACTTCAACAAAAGACACCACTTATGCACCCAATAAAACAGCAATCAGTAACATGCATCAAAGGAACACACAAAAGCTGTACAAATAGTCTCTAAATCAGAAAAGCCAACCCAGAGGAGAGCTGCCACACATTTACAAGCCGCCCAGAAACTGACAAAGAGCGGAGGGACCCCTGACGCTCCAATCAGGCTAACTGGCTGCAGCATAGGAGGTGTGGTCTGGAGTCCAGCGAATGACCAATCGGAGCTGAGCAGCAGCAGGAGGATCAATGCCCACTGCAGACCAATAGTCAGATAGATGCTCAGTAAACCAGAGGCTCAGTTTGTGGAATCCTACGTGCAGCCGGGGGCCAGAAAAAGTCCAGTTTGGGACCAAAGGATTTCATCTCTGCTTTTTTGCGGATGATGTCCTGTTATTCTCATCAAGTCACTACCTTCAGTGTGTACTGGGTTGGTTTGTAGCTGTGTGACGTGAGTGTGATGAAGATCAGCACCTCCAATTCCAAGGCCATTGGATTTGAAGGTGCAGGACAATGTCTGATAATGTGAGTGATTCATAATTCCAAAAACTCTGAGTCACTTGACGGATCAGTTCACATTCATTACTCTTTTTCCCTCAGACGGACATACCCCAGAGTAACAAACAACTTGTTCGCAATCCCTCGAAACACGATCCAGTTGGATACCAAAGCCATCAAATCTTTATTCCCCATCCATAACTGTCATCTGAAAACGTTTCCATGGTTGCCAAGATGCACGCATTCCTGAATATGTGACAGAGTTTGACCTGCGCCTGCAATACCTCAGCTTTGTTCCGGAGGGATCAGATATTAGACAAAAAGATGTAGGGATGGGGTATACATGACAAGGGCCAATCCCTGACCTTCAAATTGTGTGGCCCCTGTCCTCCCTCTCTTCCTGGCTCCTCGGTTGTGCCGTGACCTTCTGTCAGAAACAGTCATGGGACTATGATAGTCTTAAAATAATCCAGATTTGGCGGGTTAAAATCTACCGGAGAATCGTAGGATTTCTCCAGATGGAGAAGGAACTTTTCTGTACTGGATCTTTGTGGGGAGGTCCAACGATGGGAGAAGTCCTCTATACTCCGGACCAGGTGGCCACAACAGTAGCAGAGTGACGAGATCCATATCCAGTGAATCCAACTGAATAAAGCGTTCCTGTCTTTGTCACCACCTCTGGCACCTGGTTTGTTGTGGCAGCTTGTGCATCGACATACTTCAAACACGCTAACGTTTTGTTTGCAATTTGGGGATCGACGTTTACCCAGCTTTACTTTGGGGGAAGTCGTTGTTGCATCATGGACCAACTTGTTTGTGTGTCTTTGTGTGAAGCATGGATGAGCCACGCCCTAGGTAGGAACTCAGAGCCAGAGCAGAAGAGAGTCATTGTTCAGGAGAGGGACACACACACTGCGGAAAAAAAACCAGTTTAATTCTGGAAAGTCCACAAATTTGCATTTATTTTTAGGGAGACTGGTGATCAGTTTGGCCTTCAATCCAGATGATTGATCAGGGAATCACATCTATGAACAGTTTACACTAAAACAAACAGACATCTTCATTTAAATCCATTTCTGTTGGTAACACATGTTTGCTCAAATGAACAACCAGAGTTAAGTTTTTATTACAAACACTTTAACCAATGGGCGTCTCCCCACTGTGGGTTCTCATATGTGTCTTTAGAGTTCCACTCTGTCTATATCCTATACCGCACACTGAACAAATAAAGGGTTTGTCTCCAGTGTGGATTACTGTGTGCTTCCTGAGACTACCACGATGTGTGAACCCTTTCCCACACACTGAGCAAATGAAGGGTTTCTCTCCTGTGTGGACTCTCCTGTGCTCTGTTAGGTCTGAGCCACGTCTAAACCCTTTATTGCACACTAAACACTTGAAGGGTTTCTGTCCTGTATGGATACTCATGTGTTCTCTTAGATGTTGAGCTTGCCTGAATTCTTTATTGCAGACTGAACAATTAAAGGGTTTCTCTCCTGTGTGGATTCTTGTGTGCACCCAGAGATCTCGACTTTCTCTAAATCCTTTGCCACAGAACGAACAGCTGAAGGGCTTCTCACCTGTGTGGAGCATCATGTGGCGCTGACGATCTGATCTGAATCGAAAGGTTAGTTCACAAAATGAACAACTGTATTTCTTTCCTGTCTGAACTCCACTTTGTTCCCGCAGAAGTTTCCCGTCACCAGAGCAGGAACCACCTTCAGAGAAGCTAACTGGTGGATTTCCAGGAGCACAATCAGCTTCTTGGTTGTGCCTAAACTGGTTGAAGTCTGACTGAGGCTCAATAGTCTCCGCTGGGTCACAATTGTCACCATCCTCTGGTTCAGAGGAGTGTGACATCTGGTCTTCATCTGGTTCTAGGCCTTCGTAGTCATAGTAATAAGCCTCTGTTTTCATTTTTTCACCATAAAGCCTTGAGGACTGAGGTATCTCTTCATCATCTTCTTCACTTTTCACAGGGACTGAAGAGAATATTAACTCTGGGACATCCTCCTCCTCCTCCTCCTCTTCCTCTTCCTCCTCCTCCTTCATCCCTTGCAGCTGATCAATCTGATTGGTCTGGAATTCCTCTGGTTCCTCTTTGATGTGTGGAGGTTCTGGAGGGACGTCCTGATCCAGATTGGACCTTAAATCCTGCTGCTCAGGGTCAACCTCTTGTTTTGTCACCAACATCAGTTGGACATCTGAAAAACAAAAAAAATTCATGTTCAGACAAATTTTTAATGGATAAATATTTTGAATTTAATTTCTGTAAAGAGTTTCAAAAAGATTGCGGCACACAACACCCAGACCAGACTAAGACCTGACATCATCTTGGTGTCAGAGGCCACAAAACAACTCATCTTGTTGGAACCGACGGTTCCCTGGGAGGAGAGAAAGGATAAACCACAAGAAAGAAAGAGGGAGAAATGTCAGGATCTGGTGGAGGATTGTCAGAGGAGCAATGGAGGACCAGGTTTACGCCAGTAGAGGTGGACAGTCAGGGATTTTCCAGCCACTCCCTGAGCAAAGCATACAGTACCCTGAGCATAAAGGGCGCCAATTGAAGACGAACCATAAGAAAAAGATGGAAGCAGCAGGAAAAGCCTCCAGATGGCTGTGGTTGAGGAGCAGTGGGATCAGTAGAAAGTCACTTGGACACAGGCCAGGAACTGATCAACCTCGGTCCAGTTGCCTGGAGGAGAACCCGAAACATAGCTGTTGCAAGACCCGAAACACCCAATGATCCCAGGAAGCAACACTGACGTTGGGTCCAAGGTTGTGCTTTAGTAGATGTATTGTTAACTTAATTAGTTAATTGTTAATGAGGAGCAGACCACAAAGAGGGTGGTTGACATCTAGAAAGTCAGAGGACGATTGGAGAGACGGCAACCCAGGGTGGGGAGGGTTTACTGCCCAAACCAAAATCAGACAGACAACAAAATAAAAATACAAAGGCAACCCATAATGCCCAAAGTCTCCTAGTGTTGCCTACAACCACTGCCAACATCTCACATGCCCGATTAAGCCCCCGAAAGACAGCAACCCACGGAACATCCAAAGCCAGCAAGCTCCAGTCATAACAACTGGATGGGTGCCTTCGGCTCTAACGAGGATCCAGTGGCCACAATGTGCAGAGAGCTGAATGGAGTCAGTTCGATGACGATGTAGACTATATCCTGAAAGTGACAGCATAAGGGGATGTGGACCATTGGTTGAAAAGAATGATCACCCTCACAGTGAACATTGCAGCTGATCAATATGGATTTGGCCTTTGCTCCAAACCAAAGAGCATGGAAAATCAGGGTATCAAGAGCAGGGCTTCAGCTGCTCAACAGGCAGTACAAGAAAGCAGCAGATCTGGACTCTGTGTAGGGTAAAGTTCCACAGGAGAAGGCGGAATGAGAGTCAGGAAAAGGGTGTGTTTCTTGGCCAATTCTTGCAAGTTGATCAACCATTTTCTTGGTCAAAAGCAGACTGGCTGCCTCATATGCTCTAAACAGGATGTTAAAGGTTCCATATTATGCTTTTTTTAATTCACATCATTCAGCTCCCACATGTCCAACTACAGTAATCTTGCCCCAAACTGATCCGTGGTCCTTGATATCTTTGATTGAATGTTGATAAAATCACTTCCCTCCCAAACACTCTGTTTAATGGGGCGTAGCTCTAAGCTCCCTATCTTCACACCCCTCTGAGCTGCCTCTATCAACACATGCATTAGCTTTGCTCTATGGTCTTACTCACACTGGCCTTCCCCCTCGTCTTTCTATCTTATCCGGTTCCTGAGTGTGCACAAGTTGAAATTTGACCTTGACCTAGTTTTCTAAAGGTCAAGCCCATCATCTCATTTTCATCCCCTTTGCTGCCTGAGTAACGTGCTTTTTGTTTCATCTATCTGCAACAGTTGCGAAGATATTAGGCCAGAGCACTAGCTTTGATCTTTGACCTAAGCAAGAAGGTCAGGGTAAAATTTTGAATTCAGGGGTGTCGCAGGATGTTGCAGTCCCTGACTGCATTGGTTCTTGTTACTTCTTGCACAATTTTTTTGAAGCGCATCCCAGGGGTGCACTACTTTCTTGAGGTAAAATGAAGATAGATAGATAGATAGATAGATAGATAGATAGATAGATAGATAGATAGATAGATAGATAGATAGATAGATAGATAGATAGATACTTTAATAATCCCGGAGGAAATTGCATTGAACTCTGGCATTTATGTATTTATTGTGAGCAGATGATATACGGAATTTTCCCCAGGGTTGATAAAGTATCTACCTATCCATCCATGTTGAAAACAGTGGAGTCTGGGCTCCCTGGAAGATCCTAGGCCTCCATCTACCAGCACGGAAGTCTTCCAAGTATCCTCTGGCTTCTGCTCATACATGAGGTCACCATGACCGTGGTGGAAGGCTTGGAGCAAAGGGTAAGCAGCTACCGACGCAGATGTTTGTGGTTACCACCCAGCCTCAGCAGCATTGGCCTGTGCAGGATGCCTCCAGATGGCTCTGGTTGAAAGGGAGGGGGGGCAGTGGGTGCAGTAGCAAGCCACCTGGACCCAGGCCAAGAACTGATCAGCCTCGTCACCTGAGGAAGGCGTCTGTGGCAAGACCCAAAACACCCTAAGATCCGAGGAAGCAACGCTGATGGTGTGTCACAGGTTGTGCATCAGTGGATGTCTTGTTAACTTTCCTTTATTCATTGTGTTGATTCACCTTCAAGTAACTAAACAGAAACTACATGATGGTCAGTCCTTCTTTTTTACTGTTGTCTTGTTAACTATTAGCCCCCTAAACCGTAAACCTATTTACATCACAAAGAAAACTAAAACGTGATGGACACTAGTTTATGTTTCATAAACTGAAACGTTTGAACACTTCTGGGGCGCGACACGGCTGTGACACGATTCTGTCATCCTGTTTCTGTTTTGTTAGCTTGATTTGTGAAACGTTGGTTGTTTGTGGACCGTATGGACGCGTGGGAGACTGGTGTGTTGTTATATGGACTGGATGGACGTGTCTTTATTGTGTTCTACAGAAAGCTGGTTACGTCTTTGGTACCAGACAGACATCAGCTGATCTAGAGGCACCTAAATGAGGGATCTGCACCTAAATGATCGGTGGTGTCGTCAGAACACCGTGAACGGGGGGATCTGTTCCTGACTTTCAGACCCTTCTATTTGACCAGAAGGTTTGGATGCATCCTGGTTTTATTGTGTATCAGTGACAAAGCGACGCCAGCTACTGAAGCAGACTGGGTTCACATCCCCCAGCTGTTGTTCTCCGAGACAGGAAACATTGGAAACTGGATCCAACAGCCGGGATTTAATCAACTTGTTAAAGGACAAACAAGGAAGAGCAATCTGTGGAATTAACAGATTTGTTTAGGTCACGAACCCCAACAGCCAACTGAGATCATCATGTAGTTCATCTGGTAACAGCTTAATATATTAAAGATATGAGTTTGGTCATCTGACAGCAAAGAAAAAGTTAACTTTTTGTTCGGGCTGAGTGGGAGGAGTTTGTCAGGACTTCATTAAAGATCAACAGTAACAACAGAACACACAGACTAAGGAAATACAAACCCACCCAAACAATAAGACATACAAACAGGTATATAACTATCAGGTATCCTGAGAGTAATCCCGTTAGTAATCCTGATAGTTATCCTGATGGTAATCCTGACAGTAATCCCTACAATAGTCCCTACAGTAATCCCTACAGTAGTCCCTACAGTAATCCCTACAGTAATCCCGACAGTAATCCCTACAGTAATCCCTACAGTAACCCCTACAGTACTCCCTACAGTAGTCCCTACAGTAATCCCTACAGTAGTCCCTACAGTAATCCCTACAGTAATCCCTACAGTAACCCCTACAGTAATCCCTACAGTAACCCCTACAGTAATCCCTACAGTAACCCCTACAGTAGTCCCTACAGTAGTCCCTACAGTAGTCCCTACAGTAATCCCTACAGTAATCCCTACAGTAACCCCTACAGTAGTCCCGACAGTAGTCCCTACAGTAGTCCCTACAGTAATCCCTACAGTAATCCCTACAGTAATCCCTACAGTAACCCCTACAGTAGTCCCTACAGTAATCCCTACAGTAATCCCTACAGTAGTCCCTACAGTAGTCCCTACAGTAATCCCGACAGTAGTGCCGACAGTAGTCCCTACAGTAATCCCTACAGTAGTCCCTACAGTAATCCCTACAGTAATCCCTACAGTAGTCCCTACAGTAATCCATACAGTAGTCCCTACAGTAATCCATACAGTAATCCCTACAGTAGTCCATACAGTAATCCCTACAGTAATCCCTACAGTAGTCCCTACAGTAATTCATACAGTAGTCCCTACAGTAATCCCTACAGTAGTCCCTACAGTAATCCCTACAGTAGTCCCTACAGTAATCCATACAGTAGTCCCTACAGTAATCCCTACAGTAGTCCCTACAGTAATCCCTACAGTAGTCCCTACAGTAGTCCCTACAGTAATCCATACAGTAGTCCCTACAGTAGTCCCTACAGTAATCCATACAGTAGTCCCTACAGTAATCCCTACAGTAACCCCTACAGTAATCCCTACAGTAATCCCTACAGTAACCCCTACAGTAGTCCCGACAGTAGTCCCTACAGTAGTCCCTACAGTAATCCCTACAGTAATCCCTACAGTAATCCCTACAGTAACCCCTACAGTAGTCCCGACAGTAGTCCCTACAGTAATCCCTACAGTAATCCCTACAGTAGTCCCTACAGTAATCCCTACAGTAGTCCCTACAGTAACCCCTACAGTAATCCCTACAGTAATCCCTACAGTAGTCCCTACAGTAATCCCTACAGTAGTCCCTACAGTAGTCCCTACAGTAATCCATACAGTAGTCCCTACAGTAGTCCCTACAGTAATCCATACAGTAGTCCCTACAGTAACCCCTACAGTAATCCCTACAGTAACCCCCTACAGTAATACCTACAGTAGTCCCTACAGTAATCCCTACAGTAGTCCCTACAGTAGTCCCTACAGTAATCCATACAGTAGTCCCTACAGTAACCCCTACAGTAGTCCCTACAGTAACCCCTACAGTAATCCCTACAGTAATCCCTACAGTAGTCCCTACAGTAGTCCCTACAGTAGTCCCTACAGTAATCCATACAGTAGTCCCTACAGTAACCCCTACAGTAATCCATACAGTAACCCCTACAGTAATCCATACAGTAGTCCCTACAATAATCCCTACAGTAATCCCTACAGTAATCCATACAGTAGTCCCTACAGTAGTCCCTACAGTAGTCCCTACAGTAATCCCTACAGTAACCCCTACAGTAATCCCTACAGTAATCCCTACAGTAACCCCTACAGTAGTCCCTACAGTAATCCCTACAGTAGTCCCTACAGTAATCCCTACAGTAGTCCCTACAGTAATCCCTACAGTAATCCCTACAATAATCCCTACAGTAATCCCTACAGTAATCCCTACAGTAATCCCTACAGTAGTCCCTACAGTAACCCCTACAGTAATCCCTACAGTAATCCCTACAGTAATCCCTACAGTAATCCCTACAGTAGTCCCTACAGTAATCCCTACAGTAGCCCCTACAGTAGTCCCTACAGTAATCCATACAGTAGTCCCTACAGTAGTCCCTACAGTAATCCATACAGTAGTCCCTACAGTAACCCCTACAGTAATCCCTACAGTAACCCCTACAGTAATCCCTACAGTAGTCCCTACAGTAATCCCTACAGTAGTCCCTACAGTAGTCCCTACAGTAGTCCCTACAGTAATCCATACAGTAGTCCCTACAGTAACCCCTACAGTAGTCCCTACAGTAACCCCTACAGTAATCCCTACAGTAATCCCTACAGTAGTCCCTACAGTAATCCCTACAGTAGTCCCTACAGTAGTCCCTACAGTAGTCCCTACAGTAGTCCCTACAGTAATCCCTACAGTAATCCCTACAGTAACCCCTACAGTAATCCATACAGTAGTCCCTACAATAATCCCTACAGTAATCCCTACAGTAATCCCTACAGTAATCCATACAGTAGTCCCTACAGTAATCCCTACAGTAGTCCCTACAGTAGTCCCTACAGTAATCCCTACAGTAACCCCTACAGTAATCCCTACAGTAACCCCTACAGTAATCCCTACAGTAATCCCTACAGTAATCCCTACAGTAACCCCTACAGTAGTCCCTACAGTAATCCCTACAGTAGTCCCTACAGTAATCCCTACAGTAGTCCCTACAGTAATCCCTACAGTAATCCCTACAATAATCCCTACAGTAATCACTACAATAATCCCTACAGTAGCCCCTACAGTAATCCATACAGTAGTCCCTACAGTAGTCCCTACAGTAATCCATACAGTAGTCCCTACAGTAACCCCTACAGTAATCCCTACAGTAACCCCTACAGTAACCCCTACAGTAATCCCTACAGTAGTCCCTACAGTAATCCCTACAGTAGTCCCTACAGTAGTCCCTACAGTAGTCCCTACAGTAATCCATACAGTAGTCCCTACAGTAACCCCTACAGTAGTCCCTACAGTAACCCCTACAGTAATCCCTACAGTAGTCCCTACAGTAATCCCTACAGTAGTCCCTACAGTAGTCCCTACAGTAATCCCTACAGTAATCCCTACAGTAATCCCTACAGTAACCCCTACAGTAATCCCTACAGTAACCCCTACAGTAATCCATACAGTAGTCCCTACAATAATCCCTACAGTAATCCCTACAGTAATCCCTACAGTAATCCCTACAGTAGTCCCTACAGTAACCCCTACAGTAATCCCTACAGTAGTCCCTACAGTAATCCCTACAGTAATCCCTACAGTAGTCCCTACAGTAATCCATACAGTAATCCATACAGTAGTCCCTACAGTAACCCCTACAGTAATCCCTACAGTAACCCCTACAGTAATCCCTACAGTAGTCCCTACAGTAATCCCTACAGTAGTCCCTACAGTAGTCCCTACAGTAGTCCCTACAGTAATCCATACAGTAGTCCCTACAGTAACCCCTACAGTAGTCCCTACAGTAACCCCTACAGTAACCCCTACAGTAATCCCTACAGTAGTCCCTACAGTAATCCCTACAGTAGTCCCTACAGTAGTCCCTACAGTAGTCCCTACAGTAGTCCCTACAGTAGTCCCTACAGTAATCCCTACAGTAATCCCTACAGTAACCCCTACAGTAATCCATACAGTAGTCCCTACAATAATCCCTACAGTAATCCCTACAGTAATCCCTACAGTAATCCATACAGTAGTCCCTACAGTAATCCCTACAGTAGTCCCTACAGTAATCCCTACAGTAACCCCTACAGTAATCCCTACAGTAACCCCTACAGTAATCCCTACAGTAATCCCTACAGTAATCCCTACAGTAACCCCTACAGTAGTCCCTACAGTAGTCCCTACAGTAATCCCTACAGTAGTCCCTACAGTAATCCCTACAGTAATCCCTACAATAATCCCTACAGTAATCACTACAATAATCCCTACAGTAGCCCCTACAGTAATCCATACAGTAGTCCCTACAGTAGTCCCTACAGTAATCCATACAGTAGTCCCTACAGTAACCCCTACAGTAATCCCTACAGTAACCCCTACAGTAACCCCTACAGTAATCCCTACAGTAGTCCCTACAGTAATCCCTACAGTAGTCCCTACAGTAGTCCCTACGGTAATCCATACAGTAGTCCCTACAGTAACCCCTACAGTAGTCCCTACAGTAACCCCTACAGTAATCCCTACAGTAGTCCCTACAGTAATCCCTACAGTAGTCCCTACAGTAGTCCCTACAGTAATCCCTACAGTAATCCCTACAGTAATCCCTACAGTAACCCCTACAGTAATCCCTACAGTAACCCCTACAGTAATCCATACAGTAGTCCCTACAATAATCCCTACAGTAATCCCTACAGTAATCCCTACAGTAATCCCTACAGTAGTCCCTACAGTAACCCCTACAGTAATCCCTACAGTAGTCCCTACAGTAATCCCTACAGTAGTCCCTACAGTAGTCCCTACAGTAATCCCTACAGTAGTCCCTACAGTAATCCCTACAGTAACCCCTACAGTAATCCCTACAGTAATCCCTACAGTAGTCCCTACAGTAATCCCTACAGTAATCCCTACAGTAATCCCTACAGTAGTCCCTACAGTAATCCCTACAGTAGTCCCTACAGTAATCCCTACAGTAATCCCTACAGTAATCCCTACAGTAGTCCCTACAGTAATCCCTACAGTAATCCCTACAGTAATCCCTACAGTAATCCCTACAGTAATCCCTACAGTAGTCCCTACAGTAATCCCTACAGTAATCCCTACAGTAGTCCCTACAGTAATCCCTACAGTAGTCCCTACAGTAATCCCTACAGTAATCCCTACAGTAATCCCTACAGTAGTCCCTACAGTAATCCCTACAGTAGTCCCTACAGTAACCCCTACAGTAATCCCTACAGTAATCCCTACAGTAATCCCTACAGTAATCCCTACAGTAGTCCCTACAGTAGTCCCTACAGTAATCCCTACAGTAATCCCTACAGTAGTCCCTACAGTAACCCCTACAGTAATCCCTACAGTAATCCCTACAGTAGTCCCTACAGTAGTCCCTACAGTAACCCCGACAGTAATCCCTACAGTAATCCCTACAGTAATCCCTACAGTCAGTACCGCTGTGGGTTCCATCCCGCACACAGAACCAGACTGAACCCACCTGCTGTCTGGAGGTGGACCTGAGGACCGAAGACACCGTCCAGGAGCTTCTGTCGTCCACAAAGCTGCTCCTGGTTCTCGTGGTTTGCTAACGTTCTTTCAAACTGCTCCATGATGTCTTCAGCAGCAGCAGTTAGTCGCTGCAGGACAAAAGCTCTCAGCGTTTGGACGTCACACATTTTGACTCGTTCACAGCACAACTTTTCCTCCAGACACGATCCTTTACAATCTGTTCGCTGATGTGCTCCGAGTCCACAAGATGGTTTCCGGCTAGCAGGCTAAGCTAGCTGCGTTAGCTCGTCGGGGCGGAAGCAGAAAGTTTCCTTGTTGAGCGTCTTCCGGTCCAGAGAACAGAACAGAGTCTCTTCTGACAGCTGTTCACACAGAAAGACGCCAGAAAGCCTCTTTGGGATTTCTCCAAGCTTCACCGGCTGGCGAGGCCTGACAACTTCTACCGCTGCTGGGGCTGTTAGCAATAGCCGAGCGCTGCTTCTTCTTCTCCGTTTTCCTGCTCGCTCTGCTTCCGGTTTGGCGCCACCGTCTGGACAGACACTGAATCACAACGACTTTATGTAACTTGATCATTTAAAACTCCTTTCTACATAATTTCTTCAGCCTATTCGCCATAAAAATCATCTCATGATCTAACTTAATAATAAACTTTTTAAACCTTCATTAACATTTTTTGAATGGAGTAAAGATCTATTAATCGGGAAATCCTTTTTGCACTCCATATATTTCCCACATAAACAGGCCAAAGGGCGCGCTCAAACACACACACACACACACACACACACACACACACACACACACACACACACACACACACACACACACAGACTCACACACACATACATAGCGTCAGTAAACATCCTATAGGAGCAATTTGTGGTGCCCTTGAGCACCTCGGCGGTGCTCAATATTCAGGTGGTCAATTGCACCTCTCCAGCCACCAGTTCACATTCCATACTTTGGTCAACTTTTGGGAGATCAAAACTCCACAAGTGATTGGCTCAATAAAGGAGCCTTCTTAGAGTCCCTGGGAAGGGTACCAAATAGTACTCCGACTGGGGTGAACGGATAAACGATCTCCCTGATCCCTGATCTGAACACGAGTGGGGTTCTTTTACTGGATTTCTGTGCTAGTCACAGATTGTCCATAACCAACACCTTGTTCAAGCACAAGGATGTCCAGGGATGCATCAGGGCTCCCTCAGACCGAGGTTAGATAGATAGATAGATAGATAGATAGATAGATAGATAGATAGATAGATAGATAGATAGATAGATAGATAGATAGATAGATAGATAGATAGATAGATAGATAGATAGATAGATAGATAGATAGATACTTTAATGATCCCAAGGGAAATTCAGGTGACATCTGCTCGCAAGAGACACAATAAATACACACAACAATGACAGAAAGTAATGGCACAGCCAAAGACCCTGTATAAGTTACATTATATACATGCTGTTACATAATTATAACAACAGGAAAAAGAATAGCCTAAAATAAAAGGAAGGAAGCATAGGCACATGGGAGAAGAAGAGAAGAAAGAGCATTGGGTGTAGAGGTTGGTGCTTGACTTCATTGTATCATCAGACCTCCAATCACAGGTCTTGGACACTTGGGTGAAGAGAGGGGCAGATTTGTAAACTCATCACCACCTGGTGGTGACCTGGATCCAATGGAAGGTTGGGGGGCGTGGAGAGACTCGGTAGGCCCAAATGTGTTTTGAGGGTCTGTTGGGAATGTCTGTTGGAACCCTCTATCAGCGAGGTCTTCAACTTCCACCTCCAGCCCCACAAATGCAGACCCGGGTAATAGTCCCCCTTTTCTGGAGTATGGGTTTTGTGGCCCTTTGTTAAGGGCTGTCCAATCCCTGTATGACCAAAGCCGGAGTTGGGTACACATTACCGTCACTAAGTCAGACCTGAGCTGCAACTCCTCCATATTGAGCAAAGCCAGCTGAGGTAGCTCAGGCGTCTGTTTCAGATGCCTCCTGGACTTAGAAGCCCGTGGCGTGTGTAGTCAACGGGTTAAAAATAAATTGTTGCCTGTCTCTTTCATGCTTCCATGTTCAACACTTTTTTGTACAGAGACAGCAAACCAGTATAGTGTAAAACACTCTGAGTTCATGCGAAGAGAAGTGAGGACATGGACAGGAAGTGACACATGAGGGAGGGACGGAGGGAGACGACAGAGGAAGAAGAATTTTTAGGTATGGGGGTTGATGTGGATGATGACTTAGAACAGGGGTGTCCATACTTTTTAAAAGCTGGGCCAGATTTGATCAGGTGAACGTGTCGACAGTCCTTGATGACAATATGTAAAACAATTAAAGACACACAGACATACTGCGTTATTTAATCTTCTTTCTTCTTTTCCTTTCGGCTTTTCCCTTCAGGGGTCGCCACAGCGAATCAATTTCCTCCATCTAGCCCTGTCCTTTGAATCCTCTTCTCTCACACCAACTACCTTCATGTCTTCCCTCATTACATCCATAAACCTCCTCTTTGGTCTTCCTCTAAGCCTCCTGCCTGGCAGTTCAAAACTCAGCATCCTTCTACCAATATATTCACTATCTCTCCTCTGGACATGTCCAAACCATCTCAGTCTGGCCTCTCTGACTTCATCTCCAGAACCTCTAACATGTGCTGTCCCTCTGATGTACTCATTCCTGATCCTACCCTTCCTGGTCACTCCCAGAGAGAACCTCAGCATCTTCATCTCTGCTACCTCTAGCTCTGTCTCCTGTCTTTTCTTCAGTGACACTGTCTCTAGACCAAACAACATCGCTGGTCTCACCACAGTTTTGTACACCTTTCCCTTCATTTTAGCTGAAACTCTTCTATCACACATCACACCTGACACTTTCCTCCACCCGTTCCATCCTGCCTGGACACGCTTCTTCACCTCTTTTCCACACTCTCCATTGCTCTGGACTGTTGAGCCTAAGTACTTCAAATCCTCCACCTTCTTGATCTCTTCTCCCTCTAACCTCACTCTTCCACTTGGGTCCCTCTCATTCACACACATGTACTCTGTCTTACTGCGGCTAACCTTCATTCCTCTCCTTTCCAGGACAAACCTCCACCTCTCTAGCTTCTCCTCCACCTGTTCCCTGCTCTCACTACAGATCACAATGTCATCTGCAAACATCATAGTCCATGGAGATTCCTGTCTAACCTCGTCTGTCAGCCTGTCCATCACCATGGCAAACAAGAAGGGGCTCAGAGCTGATCCCTGATGCAGTCCCACCTCCACCTTGAACTCCTCTGTCACACCTACACACACCTCACCACTGTCTTACAGTCTTCATACATGTCCTGCACCGTTCTAACATACTTCTCTGCCACTCCAGACTTCCTCATACAATACCACAGTTCCTCTCTGGGCACCCTGTCATCAGCTTTCTCCAGATCTACAAAAACACAATGCAGCTCCCTCTGGCCTTCTCTGTACTTCTCTATCAACATCCTCAAAGCAAATACTGCATCTGTAGTACTCTTTTTTGGCATGAAACCATACTGCTGCTCACAAATGTTCACTTCTGCCCTTAGTCTAGCTTCCACTACTCTCTCCCATAGCTTCATTGTATGGCTCATCAGCTTTATTCCTCTGTAGTTGCCACAACTCTGCACATCTCCCTTGTTCTTAAAAATGGGCACCAGCACACTTCTCCTCCATTCCTCAGGCATCTTCTCACTATCTAAGATCCTGTTGAACAACCCAGTCAGAAACTCTACTGCCACCTCTCCTAGACACTTCCATACCTCTACAGGTATATCATCAGGACCGACTGCCTTTCCACTCTTCATCCTCTTCAATGCCCTCCTCACTTCATCCTGACTAATCTTTGCTACATCCTGGTCCACAACAGTCACCTATTCTAGTCTTTGTTCTCTCTCATTTTCCACGTTCATCAACTCTTCAAAGTACTCTTTCCATCTTCCCATCACACTACTGGCACCTGTCAATAGACTTCCATCCCTATCCTTAATCACCCTAACCTGCTGCACGTCCTTCCCATCTCTATCTCTCTGTCTTGCCAACCGGTATAGATCAGTCTCTCCCTCCTTACTGTCCAACCTAGCATACAAGTCATCATAAGCTTCTTGTTTGGCCTTTGCTACCTCTACCTTCACCTTACGCTGCATCTCCCTGTACTCCTGTCTACTCTCCTCAGTCCTCTCAGTGTCCCACTTCCTCTTGGCTAACCTCTTTCTCTGTATACACTCCTGTACCTCCTCATTCCACCACCAAGTCTCCTTATCTACTTTCCTTCCAGATGACACACCAAGTACTCTCCTACCTGTCTCCCTGATCACATTAGCTGTAGTTGTCCAGTCATCTGGAAGCACCTCCTGACCACCCAGAGCCTGTCTTAACTCCTTCCTAAAAGTCCTGCAACACTCTTCCTTTTTCAGCTTCCACCATTTCGTCTTCTGCTCTGCCTTTGTCCTCTTCATCTTCCTCACCACCAGAGTCATCCTACACACCACCATCCTATGCTGTTTGGCTACACTCTCACCTACCACTACTTTGCAGTCACTGATCTCTTTCAGGTTACACCGTCTACACAAGATGTAGTCTACCTGTGTGCTCCTACCGCCACTCTTATAGGTCACTCTATGTTCCTGCCTCTTCTGGAAGAAAGTATTCACTACAGCCATTTCCATCCTTTTTGCAAAGTCAACTACCATCTGTCCTTCTGCGTTCCTCTCCTGGATACCAAACCTGCCCATCACCTCCTCATCACCTCTGTTTCCTGCACCAACATGTCCATTGAAGTCTGATCCAATGACAACTCTCTCACTTCTAGGCATGCTCTGCATCACTTCATCAAAGTCCAGCCAGAATTTCTCCTTCTCCTCCAGCTCACATCCTACCTGTGGAGCATACCCGCTAACAACATTGAACATCACACCTTCTATTTCTAGCTTCAGACTCATCACTCTATCTGACACTCTTTTTACCTCCAGGACATTCCTAACAAACTCCTCCTTCAAGATAACTCCTACTCCATTTCTCTTCCCATCTACACCATGATAGAACAACTTGAACCCTGCTCCTAAACTTCTAGCCTTGCTACCTTTCCACCTGGTCTCCTGGACACACAGTATTTCTACCTTCCTCCTCTGCATCATGTCAACCAACTCTCTACCTTTTCCTGTCATAGTTCCAACATTCAACGTCCCTACTCTCAGTCCTATACTCTTGGTGTTCCTCTTCTCTTTCTTCGTGCGAACGCACTTTCCTCCTCTCCTTCTTCGACCAACAGTAATCCAATTTCCACCGGCGCCCTGTAGGTCAACAGCGCCGATGGCGGTCGTTGTTAACCCGGGCCTCGACCGATCCGGTATGGAAGTCATAGGTTTGATTCGCATCTTTGATTTGGCAAAAGTTTTACGCCGGATGCCCTTCCTGACGCAACCCTCTGTATTTATCCGGGCTTGGGACCGGCACAATAAGACACTGGCTTGTGTCCTCTTGCGGCTACATACTGCGTTATTTAATGTTTATATCTTTATGCAACAATTAAGTTACCAAATGTGGGCATTCAGGTGAACACATCAGGGTACATGTAATACTCTAAAACACAACTCTCTGTGTGAACAGACATGTTGCTCTGATAACACGAGCACAGACAAACCACTGACACTGATGTGAAGAGTGGACCTGACTCTTGATCTCAGTCCTGACGGAGGTCTGGTTGGACAGCAGTGGTAGGTCAATTAGATGGGAGTTACTGGACTTACTCTTGATTTCAAATCATTCCTGTTCAAGTTCAGAACAGACAGTCTGTTGACCCAAACGAGATGAATATTTTCTAAAAGTTTCATTTTCTGTGAGATTTTTTAAAAATTAATTGATGGAAAGCCGTTTCATGGGTTGACTTGTGTTCCCAGCACTAACTTCATCTAACCACCGTTCACGTCTGTTGGAGCTGCCTCCAACGGAAGTGGTCACCTCCAGAGCTGTTCCTCTGGGGGTGACCAGGAGCCTCCAGCTGGACCTTCTGCCTTGGCTGTTTGTCTGTAGCAAAAGGCAGATGGTGGCACTGGTTCATGTTCTCTGGTCAACATCAAGTACAACTGATTTAAATTCACCTCAGATGAACAAAACAACAAAAGATCACTATAACAACAGTCCTTCTTTACACCGACTGAGCAGCCAGCCCACCGAGCCCTCCACCCCTTTGGAAACAACTGTCAGGTGTCCACATTCGCTGTCGTCACTGGTCCAGCCCACCAGTTCTATGTTCAGGGCGGTTTGGTCCTGTCCAAGGACCATCAGGAGGAGGCCGTCAGCCAAAAATTGGAACTTATATCGAAGAGTTGGTTTGGAGTTCAGGAGCAGGATGTCGTTGGCGTTGTCCTTGGCACAGTTGTTAATGGTGACGGATCCCTTCTTGAAGGCCAACATGTAGATGTCATGTCCATCACCTCCGACCAGGTAATCACCGCCAGTCGAAACTAAAGCGTCGTCCCCGTCCGAGCCCTTGAGGAGACTACTCTCATATCCAGACACCAACATGTCGGAGTAGATGGTGCCAACAACTATTTCCACGTCCTTCAACACGTCACCCTCAGCGTCAGCATGTCGGCCTTGTCCAGTTAGCAGGTTTACATAAACCCCTTTACCCGTGTCAGGATCCCCTCGGTACAGGACCGCGTCTCTACCAGGACCTCCATCCACCAGATCCGCTCCTGGTCCAGGGATGAATATGTCCTGACCTGAGTTCCCCATCATGACATCATTTCCATCCTCGCCATAAAGAGTGTCATCTCCCATGTTCCCAAGGAGGATGTCGTTTCCATCCCCTCCAATCAGTGTGTCCTTTCCTTCTCCACCTTCCAACATGTCGTCCTTCCTCCCTCCAAACAGTACACTGTCTTCATCGTTAGCCTGTATTTTATTGGACTTTTCAGGGCAGCCTTGCACTGTGTGGACTTTGGACAGACGTTGGTGAGCATTTAGGTCCAGCAGGCAGTCCACCTCAGGTTGCTTCAGAGTCACTTTGAAAGCTTGGAAGTCAAACAAAGGCTCAGTTGAGTTCCGAGGTTGTAATCTGAACGTCACACCGTCAGAGCTCAGGAATTCGAGATGCTGATGCTGCTCACCTAACACATACTTTTTCAGAACAACCAGTTGTCGCCCTTCTTTCCTTGTGATCTCCAGGACCAGGTCTTGTGTGAATGTTGTAACAGTGATTTGATCCCAATCCAAGAAATCCACGTCAACCAACACCGTATCGACTTTGTTATCTTCTGCAAAGTTGTCAATCAGAAAGTCTCCAAATCCGTGTTTGATGACGTAAGTGTCGGTTCCGTTACCTCCAGACATCAGGGCGCCCCCGGTGTGAGGGTCCAGCAGATTGTCGTTACTGTTCCCCATCATGACGTCCAAACCCGAGGAGCCGTACATATCTTTCACTGAGTCAGTCTCTGCCATCAGCATCAGTCGACCTTTGAACCTGCATGAAGGTTCTCCTGACGTGATTTCATATCTGAAACAAGCATAATCCACTAGATACTGGACTTTGTCAGGAAGTGAATGAAGTAGTTGAGGTTCCTGGTTTCTGTAGTCCACAATTAAAGGTAACATTACAGACAACCCACATTGGTTGATGTCAGTAATCAATCCGGCCGTTACTCCATCGCTGGTCCTGACCTGCAGGTGCTGAGAATTCTTCGACAGGAACCACTTATGTAGATACACCTGTGTCATGCCTTTAACCAAAATGAGGATGTCTTGACCATTACAGGTACCAGTTATATCCTCATACTGAACATTGAGGAAGAGAAAGTCTGTTTCTAGATCAGGTGACAGGTTGTCGATGGTTTTGGCTCCTTGGCCTGATGAGATGACGTACCAGTCCTCTCCTCCTCTACCCTGCATGAAATCTCTTCCTCTTCCTGGGAAAATCACGTTATGTTCCTTGTTTCCTCTGATGACATCACTGAAGTTTGAGCCACGGACCTCCGTCACACTGCTCAAAGCCTCATCCTCCTCCAGGTCCAATCCCAGAGCAGATGGGGAGCTGCTGTAGTCGATCCGGAGGCTTTTGATGCACTTGGAGAACGGGTCACTCTGCTGGCAATCAGACTTCTCCTCTGAGATTGCAAAAGTAATCAGATCCTTAGTGACAACAAGCAAGTGTCGGTCTGCTGGTGACCTGAACCAGCTCACTAGGGTCACGTGGATGGGTGTGTTGTCATGGAGAGCATTCAGGATGAGGTCCTCACCTTGGACTCGGACACTGAAGGAGTGGAGGTCTGCTTCAATCATGGCCAGGTCTGTTGTGTTGTCTCTTGAGTAGTTCTCAATCCACACTGAAGACTGTTGTCTACCTTTCACGACATAAATGTCTCCTCCATCGCCACCAAACAAACGGTCTCGACCTCCTCCTCCATCCATCAGATTCTTCTCTCCATTCCCTAAGAGTTTGTCATCAAACGGAGACCCAGAGATGCTAATGACGGTCTTCAACAGGGGCTGAGATGCGTCCACAGTCACACCTTGTGTCCTGAACCCTAAGTTAATGCCTTTGGCCACCAGCTGGACAGACGTCACCACGGTGGGGGAAACCTCAAATGAGACCCCGTCTCCTGACAACATGGACATGTGACGGTACGATTCCCCTACAAACCAGTCCTGTATGATCACAGTATGACTGCCTTCATACATCAAAACAAGATCTTCCACAGACTTGGACACAGAAATCTGACTGTACTTCACACTGAAATGAAGCAGATCTGGGGCTTTGGACTCGTCGTAGTTGTTGATAACAGTTTTCCCTCCGTTTGCAGGAATGATGTATGTGTCTTTTCCACCAGATCCTTGCACAGAACTTTTCTGTGGACCAAGGAAGAAGATGTCGTCGCCTGGTTCACCATAAAGAATGTAATAATAACTCAACATGACTTCAATCACATGTTTGTCCTCTGCTTTCTGGATGGCAAAGAAGCGGTTTGAATGACTATTTCCTTTATATGTCCCATATCTGGACCCTGATATAGCTTTATACCCTGAAACCACCGTCACAGAGCCAACCGGTATGAACATCAGTACTTTTTTCGTCAGTGTCGTGTACTCCAAGTCATGTGACTCTCCGAGGCCAAGTATAATGTCCTGGCTTCCTTGGGTGTCAATGTTCCAGCACTTCTTGTCTATTCTTTCATCGCTGGACACGAAGTAGTCCATACAGAGCTCGGACTGACCCTGTTCAGCGAGACAGAAGCTAATCCCCCCTCCATTCCAGGAGGCGTCACCACCAGTAAAGTCAATGGCAGTGGTTCCATCCTGTTCCTTTGTCACGTTGTAATACTTGTGATAGTCTGCAATCTGTGCAACAAGCCTGTGGCCATCTTCAATTTCTTCATAACGCCAATCATAAAATAAACTTGCTACCTGAATGGAGAAGTGTAAAAGCCCCTTCCCAAAGCCTCGTAGACCAGCCAGAACTTTGTCCAGGATTCCAGCGTCTTTTGGGAGGCTGTTGATTTCATTCTCAACACTCATGTAAATGTCATCAATAACCATCCGGACGATGGACAGAGCAAAGCTTATCGGTGCTAAGATCGGCACCAGTTCGGGCTGAGCAATCTCAAGAATATCCAAAAAAATCATCGTGCCATCGAGGACAGCGTCGATGTACCCCAGAGGGCCACCTCTCTTCAGATCTTCTGCAAAATTGTACACGCCCAATCCAATTCCTACCAGCGGTATGGCTGCCATGGTGCCCTTCATCGCAGGACTTCTCATGATTGTCGCTGCAGCTTTGGCCATTCTGGTTTCTGAGGTCAGAGCTTTTGTGGCAACAGCAGCCGTCGTCATGGCTGCCACGCCATGAGTGGTCTGCAGAGCTCCTATCACGCCATCCTTGAAGTCACCATGCTCAAACGCATGAACGGCTCCCTTCATGCTCAGCATGAGTCCCAGCACTCCAAAGGCGGTCCCAGCATGCTCCTGTACTTTGCTGGGTTTATGGGAGGGGGCGGGGCTATAGGTTTCCAGACTGTGAACCGCCGTTTCGATGCTGTTCTGCATCTTTTCTTGATATCGTTGAGTCTCTGGGGAGATCTTCACACGAACCTCAAAAGGTTGACCGCCTTCTGAAACCAGGCTACACATGAATTCTCCGTTTTCCATCCTGACACTGCCCTCCTGAACGGCCAAGCGTTCCAGACGTTCACCAAATTTTATTTTGAACTGATTGTAAATCTCTTTAGAAATTAAAGATTTCATCCTTAAAAACTGTCCTTCAAGTTTGAAGGAATTCTCTAAATTGGAGGCCATCGTCAGGTCGTTGCTGGTTGTGTAGCCGTCGTTGTAGCCTCCTAATGCTCCAGATGGTTTGGGTACACCCAGGTTTTCTAATGTCATTTTAAAATCTGTGTAATCACTGATGAAGTTTTTGTCCTCTATCTTGTAATTGTTGGCAGTTCTCAGTAAATTCTCCAGACTGTTTTCTGGATTCTGTGCCTTCCATGACTTGTACTCCAGGATTTCTTTTTCTAAAACTATTTGAAGTTGTTCTGTTAGCGCCTCTTCAGTCTCCGGGATGAGATTTTTCAATTTACTGGAGCCTTTTGCTGTTGCAGAGCCGGTAAATCCACGCCTGCTGGGGTCGATCCAGCTCTTTCCTCTCGCCATTGGGTGATTGTCAAAAAAGAAGTTCAGGTCTTCCTCACTGACAGTTTGGCCTTTGCTTTGGATGACATCCAGGGCCATGAGAACCAGAGGGAAGGTCCGGAAGTTTCTAGCAGATTCAGATATCACTGACGCTGTGAAGTATGTGGTGCTCCAAGCCTCGGTGGACAGCGGTAGCGTAACGGTGTGTTCGCCACCTAAAACATCATTCACAAAGTTCACATACTCCTGTTTGGATTCAACAACCCTGTTTTGATCGATGATGATGCCTTTTCTTATGCTTGGATAATCAGATTTTCCGAACTGTGCCTTGATGGATTTCTCTATATCTTCTATTGCGTCCTTATTTTCTTTCTGATTGTTGTCCAGCCTCTTTCCAACCAGGTGCACATAGAGATTTTGAGGATCCACTACATAAATCCAGTCCCTGAGCATCTGGTACGATGGGTTTTTTTCTCCTTTCTTGGCGTAGTACCGGATGATATTCCTGACGTCTTCTCCGGATTTAATCTCATAACAGTCGGAGAGAACCTTCTCTTTGTCGTTGTTATCTGTCATCCACTCCACCTCTTTTTCATTTTCCAAGTGCTTTCTGATGATGTAGTCTTTGTCAATGTTCCTGTCCCTAATAATGTTCAGCTTCTTTGGAACTGGCAGGTCTCCATGAAAGAACCCCCAGGACATGGCTTCCAGTTCATTTAAAGCGGTTTTGTCGAGCTGCTCAAATACATTCTGGTCAATGAATCTCATGGGATTGGATGGCCAACTTTTAAAGAAGATTTTAAAGCGGGGTTTTATTCCCTTGTTAAGAGCGAGGGTGTTTCTTTCATTGGTAAAAATCGGCTCTCCTCTGTTATCAGTCATAGTTCCAAAGACCACGTTTCCATTCTGGTCCAGACTTGCCACCAGCTTCCTGCTGTCGTCTTTGTGTTGCCACTGTGTTCCGTCTGTGGAGATGACTTGACTGATTTTCTGTCCAGTGTGCAAGACCTGCATCACAGAGTCCCTGACATGAAGCTTGGTCTTGATGTTGGCGGTCTCATGGAGCTCCTTCAGCAGGGTTTCAACAAACCCTTTATCTGAGCCAACCTCACAGGCCACCACACTTGTTGTTTTGATCTTGTCTCCGACCCTGAAGGTATCTTTGACGACTTGAGGCCACCTCTGGGGCGGTGAACCCCGCTAGTTTGGTTTCCTCTGCTTTGACACCATGTCCTACCAGCACCAGCCTGCTGTCCTCCGTCAGAGGAACTGGGTCTCCATGAATCAGTTTAGGTTTCCGGTTCTCGTCCAGAGTGTAAATGGAGCTAGTGCTTGGATGCTTCTCGTACAGATAAGTTGCGGCTTTCCTGACGATTGGATCATTCTCCATGATGAGGATCTGCTGGATGTCATACTGGGTGGAGTGGTCAATGGGTCTCTTCTTAATTTGGTAACTAGAAACTGAGTTTGGGTCGTCCATGGCCTGGTAAATCTGGTGACTCTCTGTATTTACTTCTAAAACGACTTTGACTCCACGGAGCAAGAAGGTCCTCATGAACCTGTGGTGGAAATTGGAGCTTGTGTTTCCATGGATGGAGAAAACTGCTGCGTCTTTCAGAGCAGGTTTGAACAGGAGCTTCGCCAGCAATGAGCCCGAGAGGCCAGAAACCGTTTGTCCGTCTTCTGAAACACGCCCAAAGATTCTGACCATGGTGTAGTCGCCCGCCTGGGGAAGGCAGGAGGGGTCGTCCAGACAGTCCCTGTTGACGATCCGGGAGTAATGTGGGTCTGCGCTGTATTCCTCATGGGCGCGTTTGCTGGTCAACTCGTCATCATCCGTCATGACCAGAAACTTCTCATTGTAGCTGTGGGACGTTTCTGAAGCACCGATCAGCAGATCTTCTGTTCTCAGTTCACCAATTCCTTCAAAGAAGCTCTCAAAGTCCTGGAGGATAATGTAGGAAGACAAGAGACGAGAAACACGCAGTAATGGTTCTGGTGGTTCTGTTGGTTTGGTTTGATTGTGTTACAGTTTGACAGTTTGTAACTTGATGGGTATAAAGAATGAGATTTTGCTGTAGATCCAGAACCTGAATCAAGACCTACCAGTCTCATCTCAAGGACACAAGTAGAGAAGTTCCGGTGGCAGTGCTTCAGATCGTCCAGCAGACCCATCGGATGGACTTCTGCATCTGACCTAAAGATGGCGTCACAAAGTCAACCACAGCACAAACCACCCTCACCAGCATGTTGACATCATCGGGACCCCGTCCTCACCGACAGGTGGACCTCTGGACTCTGGACCTGTTCCTGGGACGAGATGCAGTCGTTATGATTCCAGATTCCTGACCCTTAACCTCCAACGTCCTTCACTACAAATATGTCACCTGTGATTGGACGGGTTCTGGAGCTTCTCGTGGAACATGTGGTCGGGTAGGCCTTTGAGGCGGTGCAGAGCAGCGATGTCAGGGCGTAGCTCCTCCCACTCGTCGTCTCTCACCTCTGTGAACAGGTATGTCACACATCACGATCACACCAGCAGCAGGTGGCGCTCTCATTGGTCCGTTTGCTGCCGTGTTGGGGCGGCAGTTGTGGGCAGTTGGGGGGCGCTGTGGAGCGTTTGCCGTGTGGCGACTGACACGGTTGTGTTTTCAAGCCGTGTCTAAATCAGTGGGTTGGCTTCAGGGCCGTGACCTACAGGGGGCGCCGTGTGTGGCTGTGTCCCGCCTGCTACCGTCACTACGAGCTGGGACCACTTTAAAGATGTCGACAACCTCAAGGTGTCCAAACGGTTCTTACCGAAGGGTTCCGTGAGGATGAGGAGGCCGAGGAGGACCAGAAGCCTCAGAGCCGTCTTCATTGAACACGCCATGACGCTGCAAAATATGACAGAGAGAAGCATGAGTCAGCACTGCTACTGTCCAGGTGGTTGTGTGGGTGGAACAGACCAATCACCAGTCTTCATTGGGTTCTGAGGGCCAGTAACCACCTCACACGACATCAGAGTCTTGTGATTGGCTCGATTCATGTCACAGAGACCTACTCCATGAAGTACCCGAAGTACCTGAGTATCTGAAATATCTGAAGTAGCTGAAGTACCAGAGTATCTGAAATATCTAAGTAGCTGAAGTAACCCTAACCCTAGATACAGACAGACAGATACCCGAGGTACCTGAAACACTTGAAGTATCATAGATGGATAGATGGATGGATAGATAGATAGATAGATAGATAGATAGATAGATAGATAGATAGATAGATAGATAGATAGATAGATAGATAGATAGATAGATAGATAGATAGATAGATAGATAGATAGATAGATAGATAGATAGATAGATAGGCAGACAGACATATACAGTAGATAGATGGACAGAGTAGGGTTTTACTCTGAACAAAACCCTCTTTGGTCCTTCAGGTCAGTTGGGAGGTGTCAATGATGAGACAAATTGTATTTCAAACAAGGTTCACTGAAGAAGTTCAGTTTACATGTTGGTGAGGATACAACATTGGGCTGTTCAGCAGACGCAGCAACAAACCTCTGGAGAAGAGCCCCGAATGTTCATTAACAGTGATCTTAACAGTGTTTGGGTCAGACTGTCCTTGAGGGATGAGCTCACCATCAGAACGTTCATTGACCATGATTTTGATGGTGTCTGCGTTAGGGTCTCCTTGACTCAGCGTCCACCATTTTGTGAATCACTGTCTCCCCAGCTGTTGCCATGCTGAGCAGTTCCACCGGTTTGACCCTGTCTAAACAGGTTTTATGTGACAAATTTGCACTCGGACCACACTTAATTCCTATTCTCACTTCTTTTTTTCCCATGTTTACGGTTAAGACTTTAAACCTTGATTTGGTGCTTTTAACTTACTTGGCCTGATTTTATTGCCTTGGAACCTGGGGGCTTCTAACCCTTTTTCACCTTTTAGACTGTGAATAATTCTCTAGTCGACTAAATTTACGACATGAGAGGCAGAAAATTTGTCACAGCTGGATCACAAATCCCGATTTTTGAGCTATTTACTGTAGACAGATCTATATTGTGTTGTGAAGCAGAGTCCGACCTACTAGCTCCACAGCAAGTTCATTAGATGATCAGGGTATACAGATGACTCTTGAAATGATGGTTGGAAGTTCATGGTACTTTACTTACAGAGGTCGTTCTCCAATACTACAGAACAATGGTGAATGCAGAATGAGAAGCACAAGTTCTCATCTCAAAACAGTGGCATTTATACTGTTGAAGACAGGCATGATGTCACATGACTCTTTAACAGGGATGCAATTAAATTCAAAAGGGACAGTCTGAGAAAGAAATGATGAAGGGACAGCGTTAGAGACAAATGGTGAATGCATGATAACCTCAAGGTCCATAAACTACATCTTCAAATGCTAGGAAACTGAGGTTATTTAGCAAGTGCTGACTGTATCCTGTGAGCAGACCTCATTTACAGTTAAACAAAAGAACCAAGTAAGTGTGTGGGGGGGTAAAACCTGTGGAAGGGGTTCACCAAATGTTCATCTACCCCTAAAGGTTAGAAGATCTTGATAATGTTTACAGTATTCCCTATGTAATAAACGTGAGCAATAAACCAGAACAACAACCCTGGAGAACAAACCTAAGGGTGAGAAGATGCTCTAAGGGTTTAAATGCTTTTCCAATGTGAAAACCTGAACAATGAAACTAATATTCCTTCAGTTACGTACAGGATTTTAAACCCAAAATGCTGCTTTGTACCAACGGTGGGATCACACTATTTCTCTTTTACACTCTTATTACACTCTATTACACTCTTATTTCGCTGTTATTTCATTCTTATTTCTATAGCGCTTATTTCTCACTTGTCTTAATTTATAATCCCCCCGGGGTCCTTCAGGAATCAAGTTCCCTCCAGATATTTTTGTGCCTACGATGCCACGCGGTCACTGGATTTTCAGCCTTTTAGGGCCAGTGCACCAGCGTGACCCAGGGCCCCTCTAAACCCTTTTAAGATTGGTTCGCTGACGCAATCTAAGGTATCTAAACCTGTTTAGGTGAGACTGCGCCGACTCCTACCAAGGCCTTTAACCTTTCCTGACCAACTTTTTCAAAATATTAACATAACTACATATATATTTTACGTTGAACTGCTGCCTATTCGTAACAAAATTTGCACAGACGCACGTGATAAACCAGGCAGGCTATCTGGTAGAATTTTATAAAAGGTTCCTGCTTACCTTTGTTTGAGTAGTCAGATACTGCCTGGTTCCCACGGAGAACGTCACCTCTGGAGTCACGGGTCACGGCACCCTCTTCCGCTCTTTAAGCCCTGTTGAGAGATGGATCTTCAATGAGCAGACAAGTTGTAGTCCAAACTGAAGAAGTTCAGCAGTTTACAAGTTGGTGAGGATACAACGCTGAGCTCTCCAACAGACACAGCAACAAACCTCTGGAGCAGAGCCCCGAATGCTTATTGAATGTGATCTTTCCAGTGTTTGGGTTGAGGGATGAGCTCACCATCAAAATGATCATTGACCATGATCTTGATGGTGTCTGCGTTTGGATCTCCTTGATGCTCCGCTCCACTGATGCTCCCTCCTCCTGTGCTTCCTCTCCTTCCACCCCTTCCCCCGCCACTTCTCCCGAGCCCACTCCAAGAGCTGCGAAGCTCAACGGCCCCACCTCAACCACTGGACTTCCAACCTCACCAGGACGTCCTGCTCCCACCACGACTGAGACCGTCATCACTGCAGATCTCCCCAAGACTCCTTCGAGCCTGTGCTTTGGAACTAGGGGAACCCCTGCAGCGATTGTTTAACCTCAGTCTGCGGATGGGGTGGGTCCTGTCACTGTGGAAGACCTCCTGCATCGTCCCGGTACCCAAGAAAAGACTCACTACTGAGCTCAACAACCACCGACCGGTCGCTCTTACCTCCCACGTAATGAAGACCCTAGAGCGACTGGTCCTGGAGCTCATGTGTCCACAGGTGCAGGGTGCTATGGACCCTCTCCAGTTCGCCTATCAGGCTAAGGTTGGGGTTGATGATGCTGTCTTGTACCTCCTCCACCGTGTGCTCTCCTACCTGGACACCGGGGGCTGTGCCGTCAGGGTGCTCTTCATTGACTTTTCAAGCGCCTTCAACACCATCCAGCCCCGGCTCCTGCAGGACAAACTGACCTCCATGGCTGTGGACCCCTACCTCGTGAGCTGGATCACGGACTACCTAACGGACAGACCCCAGTACGTCCGTATGGGGGACTGTTTGTCTTCTATGCTGACCAGCAGCACGGGGGCGCCACAGGGGTCCATTCTCTCCCCCATTCTCTTCACCCTCTACACATCGGACTTCAAGCACAACTTGGATACATGCCACATACGGAAGTACTCCGATGACACTGCGATAGTGGCATGTATCCGGGAGGTTGATGAGGGGGGGTACAGGGCATTGGGGGCTGACTTCGTGGAGTGGTGCCAACAGAACCAGCTCCAGCTCAACGTCTCCAAGACTAAGGAGATGGTGCTGGATTTCCGGCGGGCACCTCCCTCTCCACAGCCAGTGATCATGGAGGGCAGTGAGGTGGGGGTGGTAGAAAACTATAAGTACCTGGGACTGCAGCTAGACAGCAGACTGGACTGGTCACTCAACTGGGACTGTGTGTACAAGAAGGGGCAGAGCAAGATGTACTTCCTGAGGAGGTTGGCCTCCTTCAACATCTGTCCTAAGCTCCTTCTCATGTTCTATCAGTCCGTAGTCTCCAGTGTGCTGTCATACACCATTGTGTGTTGGGGTGGGGGGGCCAGGAAAAGAGATATGGACCGTCTGAACAGACTCATCCACAGAGCGGGCTCAGTGGTCGGGCTGAGCCTGGACTCTGTGGAGACAGTTCTGGGGAGCAGGACCATGTCTAAAGTTAAGGCTATCATGAACAACACCAGCCCCCCCCCTACACACCACCTTCTCCCAGCAGAGAAGCACCTTCAGCGACAGACTGCTGTCACACAGCGCCTCCACAGAGAGGCTGAGGTCCTCCTTCGTGCCCCGTGCCATCAGGGGGTACAATGACTCTCCCCAGGAGCAGCGGGGGGGAGGTGGCGAGGTCAGCACGGGGTTGAATGGATTTAATTTTATACTGTTTATATTTTAATTTTATACTGTTTATATTTTAGTTATAGTTTAGTATATAAGTCCTGTTAGTGCTACATGTGTCTGTTAGTGTCGTGTATGTCTTGTGGTTTGTCCCGTTATGTCAGTGTTTGTTTTTCTCCTGGTGTTTATCCAGTATTTATTCATTATGTAATGCCTGAGCAGTGGATATGTCTGTCTATCTATCTATCTATCTATCTATCTATCTATCTATCTATCTATCTATCTATCTATCTATCTATCTATCTATCTATCTATCTATCTATCTATCTATCTATCTATCTATCTATCTATCTATCTATCTATCTAACTTCTGTTCCTGGACTCGGCGGTTCTTCTCACCTCTGGTCTTGGTTGGTTCCTTCTCTAGCGTCTGTCTCTGATCCAGAGCCGCCTCGGCCAATCAGCTGATGGGAAGACACCAGTGATCAGTGGACCAGCAGAACCTCCTGTGCTGCTCGATGGCCTGTCTGATGGTGATATGTTGAGCCAGGTTGGGGTGGAGCTTCGGTGACCCTTGGACCGGCAGAAAGAGCAACAGACCTGAAGTCCAGGTCGGGCTGGAATCCATCACCACTGATCACCTCTGTCAACACTTCCTATTGATCACCCAGATTTCATCTACTGATCATCTGGTATGAAGTAACTCTGCCCCCCCCCCCCGTTGTTTGGGGGTGGGCGGGTGACATAGCTGACCGTAATGATAACATCATCATCGATCGGTTCTGCTGATCGTCCTGACTTTAATTTTAACTTTTGTGTCAACAACAAAGTTCAACTAGAACCAAAAGTGGAGGAGGAGACGTCCGGGAACCAGACCTGCTGAAATCACCTGATGTGACCAACGCCAGTGAGGCGGAGTGGGACCAGGTCGGTCCTGGAACCGACCGGCACCTTCTTCAGGTCCACCGGGGCACACAGGGTTACGTGTTCCAGCAGCTGGTTACATCCGGCTCCAAATCTTCTTCTTCTTTCCTTTGGGCTTTTCCCTTCAGGGGTCTCCACAGCCAATCAGTGTCCTCCATCTAACCCTGTCTTCTGCATCCTCTTCTCTCACACCAACTACCTTCATGTCCTCTTTCACTACATCCATAAACCTCCTCTTTGGTCTTCCTCTAGGCCTCCTGCCTGGCAGTTCAAAACTCAGCATCCTTCTACCAATATATTCACTATCTCTCCTCTGGACATGTCCAAACCATCTCAGTCTGGCCTCTCTGACTTTATCTCCAGAACCTCTAACATGTGCTGTCCCTCTGATGTACTCATTCCTGATCCTATCCATCCTGGTCACTCCCAGAGAGAACCTCAGCATCTTCATCTCTGCTACCTCCAGCTCTGTCTCCTGTCTTTTCCTCAGGGACACTGTCTCTAGACCAAACAACATCGCTGGTCTCACCACAGTTTTGTACACCTTTCCTTTCATTTTAGCTGAAACTCTTCTATCACACATCACATCTGACACTTTCCTCCACCCGTTCCATCCTGCCTGGACACGCTTCTTCACCTCTTTTCCACACTCTCCATTGCTCTTCATATATTGTGTTAGAATTGTCAGCGTTTGTGTGTTCGTCGTTCGTTTGTCCACCAAATATCTTCACAACCGTTGCAGATAGAACACGTTACTCCGGCAGCAAAGGGGATGAAAATGAGATGATGACCTTGACCTTGTCCAAACTAGGTCTAGGTCAAATTTTAATTTTGTACACTCAGGAACCGGATAAGATAGATGACCAGTGTGAGTAAGACCCCAGATCAAAGCTACTGCTTTGATCTATGAAAGTGGGTCAGAGCACTAGCTTTGATCTTTGATCTATGCAAGTAGGTCAGGGTAAAATTTTTGATTCAGAGGTGTCGTGGGATGTTGCAGTCTGTGACTGCATTGGTTCTTGTTGTAGAAGTGGTTCAATTACAGCTACTGGTAACACCTACAGTCACACCTACAGTCACACCTACAGTCACCTACACTGACCTTCAGTCACACCTACAGTCACCTACACTGACCTTGTTGGCCATTCCGACTTGTTCAGGTCCTCACTGCTTCTGAATTGAGGGTCAGACGTATCATGAGACAACTTTCATCTAAACGTGTTCTACTCGGCCTGACGGCCCAAACGCAAACTGCAGTTCCTTTACTCACCTCATGGCGGCAGCGTCACACAACAAGTGCGTCAACTGCCACGAACCTTCAAAGAAGACGACTGAATAACGGACCAATCACAGCGCTTGCTGACGCAGGTGTTCTTGCTTGGGGAAGGGGGTCATCGCTCCAGAGAGCTCTCGTCCACAGCTGTCAGCAGGATGTTGGTTCTGATCCTTCAGCTGGAAAGTTGACCATGAAATTGCAGCTTCCAGGAAAAGTGGACGTTACCAACTGTTTACACTGAAATACACTGAGATACCTGATTTACCATGAGAGGGTTTCCTTGTTCATGCTGATGCTGTTAACAAGCAGAATTATAAGACCTACCTACCTACCTGTCAAGAAAGACTGTCTTACTCTACTCTCCTTTGTTGACCCGCCTTTTGCTTTGATCTAGTTCTTTGTTAGACGTACAAACTTACAGAACAAGCACAACTATAAAGTAGATAAAATACCATGTCATATTTATACAGCATGTGTGCGTACATGTTTGGATGTTCTCACGCGACCGTCACTCTCTGCCTCTTCCATTTTGTATTTCCTTTTCACCTCAACTGGTCCAGGCAGAAGATGGCCCACCAGCCAGGATGTACCCCTCCTTTCACGTTTAGAGAAAGCAAATGTTCCTCACTGTTGTGGTTGGGTTTATGTAGGTTATCGTCTCATTATTCCCTCCCCAATCAGGTGTGCACTCAGTCTGCTTCCAGTTTGGCGCCACCGTCTGGACAGACACTGAATCACAACGACTTGGAGAACTGGAGGAGTTGTGGATTCCATCCTCTTTGACATGAACCATCATCTGAACATAAGAAAAATGTTTAAACCCTCTTCATATTATTCCTCTTATTTCTGTCTGATAGATAGATAGATAGATAGATAGATAGATAGATAGATAGATAGATAGATAGACAGACAGTACACATACTAAAAAAAATTAAATAAAAATATAAACACTATAAAATTAAATTAAAATATAAACAGTATAAAATTAAATTAAATCCATTTAACCCCGTGCTGACCTCGCCACCTCCCCCCCGCTCCTCCTAAGAGAGTCATTGTACCCCCTGATGGCACGGGGCACGAGGAGGACTTCAGCCTCTCTGTGGAGGCGCTGTGTGACAGCAGTCTGTTGCTGAAGGTGCGTCTCTGCTGGGAGAAGGTGGTGTGTAGGGGGGGGGACTGGTGTTGTTCATGATAGCCCTGACTTTAGACATGGTCCTGCTCTCCAGAAGCGTCTCCACAGAGTCCAGGCTCAGCCCGACCACTGAGCCCGCTCTGTGGATGAGTCTGTTCAGACGGTCCATATCTCTTTTCCTGCCCCCCCACCCCCACCCCAACACACAATGGCGTATGACAGCACACTGGAGACTACGGACTGATAGAACATGAAAAGGAGCTTAGGACAGATGTTGAAGGAGACCAGCCTCCTCAGGAAGTACATCCTGCTCTGCCCCTTCTTGTACACACAGTTGGAGTTGAGTGACCAGTCCAGTCTGCTGTCTAGCTGCAGTCCCAGGTACTGATAGTTTCCTACCACCCCCACCCCACTGCCCTCCATGATCACTGGCTGTGGAGAGGGAGGTGCCCGCCGGAAATCCAGCACCATCTCCTTAGTCTTGGAGACGTTGAGCTGGAGCTGGTTCTGTTGGCACCACTCCACGAAGTCAGCCCCCAATGCCCTGTACCCCCCCTCATCACCCTCCCGGATACATGCCACTATCGCAGTGTCATCGGAGTACTTCTGTATGTGGCATGTATCCGAGTTGTGCTTGAAGTCCAATGTGTAGAGGGTTAAGAGAATGGGGGAGAGCACGGTCCCCTGTGGTGCCCCCATGCTGCTGGTCAGCATAGAAGACAAACAGTCCCCCATACGGACGTACTGGGGTCTGTCCGTTAGGTAGTCCGTGATCCAGCTCACGAGGTAGGGGTCCACAGCCATGGAGGTCAGTTTATCCTGCAGGAGCCGGGGCTGGATGGTGTTGAAGGCACTCGAAAAGTCGAAGAAGAGCACTCTGACGGCACAGCCCCCGGCGTCCAGGTAGGAGAGTGTGCGGTGGAGGAGGTACATGACAGCATCGTCAACCCCAACCTTGGCCTGATAGGTGAACTGGAGAGGGTCCATAGCACCCTGCACCTGTGGACACATGAGCTCCAGGACCAGTCGCTCTAGGGTCTTCATTACGTGGGAGGTAAGAGCGACTGGTCGGTGGTCGTTGAGCTCAGTAGGGCGTCCTTTCTTGGGTACAGGGACGATGCAGGAGGTCTTCCACAGTGACAGGACCCTCCCCAGCCGCAGACTGAGGTTGAACAATCGCTGCTGGGGGTCCCCTAGTTCTGAAGCACAGGCTCGGATGAGTCTTGGGGAGACCTTATCCGGTCCAGCCACCTTATAGGGACGGAGCCTCCTCAGCGTTGTCGTCACCAGGTCTACAGTGATGACGGTCTTGGTCATGGTGGGAGCAGGAGGTCGTGGCGAGGTTGGAAGTCCAGTGGTTGAGGTGGGGCCGTTGAGCTTTGCAGCTCTTGGAGTGGGCTCGGGAGAAGTGGCAGGGGTGGAAGGAGAGGAAGCACAGGAGGAGGGAGCATCAGTGGAGCGGTCTACAGGACCGGGAGAGGCCTGGGACGAGGAGCTGGGTGGTGGGGGAGCTGAACCGATTGAAGAAGCTGTTTTGTTCATTCGCTCGTTCACTGTTCCCTCCACAGTGCTGCGCCCTTTCCCGTTTCCGGTGATGGTTCTCATCCCATTCCAGACCTCCCTCACCTGGTTGCGCCCCAGTTGCTTTGCCAGCTTCCTCCTGTACGCCTCCTCGGCCTCCCTCAGGCAGAGTCTCACTTCCTGCTGGGCCTTCCTCATCTCCTCCTCGTTCTTGCTCCTGAACGCCCGCTTCTTCCTGTTCAGGACAGCCTTGACTTCCTTTGTTACCCATGGTTTGTTGTTGGGGTAACACCTGACTGCCCTGACAGGGGCCACGGTGTCCACACAGAAGTTCATGTAGTCTGTAAAACACTGAGCTGCCCCCTCAATGTCCTCCCCACGTGAGCCCACGATGACATCCCAGTTGGTGGTCTGGAAGCAGTCCCTCAGCGTTTCCTCTGCTTCTGGGCTGTAGGTGCACTAGGTTGTGGTCTGATTTACCTCGTGGAGGGAGGGGGTGGTGTATGCCTCCTTAGCATTAGTGTAGAACAGATCGATGGTTCTGTTCTTCCGTGTGGGACAGTCTACACACTGGACCATTGTGGGGAGAGATGAGTCCAAGGTGACGTAGAACTTGATCATTAGAACCCATGAACTTGTTCATCTTCTTGGACATCAGACGATAGTCTTCACGCGGTTTTCTATTCATTTACTTTATTTAGCTCCAATCCCGTGGGGGAGAAGAACAGATGGACGCAGCTGAGGATGAAACATAAAAACTTTGTTCAAACAGACTTCTGCAGCATCTCATGGGGGTTCCTCCTCGTTTCATCCTGTCTGACATTTCACAGTAAATATTAAGCAGCTGTTTGAGAAAGAAGACAATTAAGACCAACAGACTTTTTCTCAGCCAACAGGAAGAAGGCATACACCCATAAAACAGGGCGTGGCCCAGCACCTCTGCCTCTAACAGAGGGGTGGGCCTACATCAAAGTATAGGAAGGACATGACACAGGTAATGTCAGATGGCTCCGCCCACAGTCACTTTGTTTCCTTAATTTCTTGTACATTTTAATTTTGAATTTTTAAAGGTACGTGTTTGGACAAATACAAATACAATAAAATGATTTATTAAACATTAAGCATTTAAGAACTGATTGACAGAGATTCATAAGAACAAAGAACAAACCAAGAGAGAGGCGGATGGGAGCTGGGAAACTATCAGAATGTCTCAGTATAAATTTAAATGTCTACCTTTAAATCAAAAACAATAGAAACACAGTACTATCTTCACTAGACTTAACACAAAGACAGAATAACACCCCTGCACCCAATAAAACAGCAATCAGTAACATGCATCAAAGGAACACACAAAAGCTGTACAAATCTTCTCTAAATCAGAAAAGCCAACCCAGAGGAGAGCTGCCACACATTTACAAGCCGCCCAGAAACTGACAAAGAGCGGAGGGATCCCTGACGCTCCAATCAGGCTAACTGGCTGCAGCATAGGAGGTGTGGTCTGGAGTCCAGCGAATGACCAATCGGAGCTGAGAAACCGAGCACACCGGCCAGAGGAAGCGTAGGCAGAGAGAAAGAGGACATGAAACGGAGAACTTTATAGCCAGATACAGAGTGTGACATTTCACCTCCACTGAAGTGTTTACACATTCTCATCCTGCTGAACAGCCACTGCAGACTGACACAGTGAGATAGATGCTCAGCATGATCTGTAATCTTTATACACAGAATTTCTATGTGCAGCCAGTGGCCAGAGGGAGTCCAGTTTGGGACCAAAGGATTTCATCTCTGCTTTTTTGCCGATGATGTCCTGTTATTCTCATCAAGTCGCTACCTTCAGTGTGCACTGGGTTGGTTTGTAGCTGTGTGACGTGAGTGTGATGAAGATCAGCACCTCCAATTCCAAGGCCATTGGATTTGAAGGTGCAGGACAATGTCTGATAATGTGAGTGATTCATGCTGTATCTCCAAGAACAATGTTTGGATCATCCAGGGATCTGGTGTGAAGCCTCTGAGTCACTTGGTCAGTTCACATTCATTACTCGTTTTACCTCGGATGGACGTACACAAGATCAACCAACAAGTCGTTCGTATACCCCCCTCCCTCCGTCCTTTTGTCTAATATCTGATCCCATCGGAACAAAGCTGAGGTATTGCAGGCGCAGGTCAAACTCTTTCACAAATACAGGAATGCGTGCATCTTGGCAACCATGGAAACATTTTCAGATGAAGGGAATGGACAGGGAATTAAGGATTGATGGCTTTGGTATCCAACTAGATCGTGTCCCTGGGATTACATGACAAGGGCCAATCCCTGACCTTCAAATTGTGTGGCCCCTGTCCTCCCTCTCTTCCTGGCTCCTGGGTTGTGCCGTGACCTTCTGTCAGAAACAGTCATGGGACTATGATAGTCTTAAAATAATCCAGATTTGGCGGGTTAAAATCTACCGGAGAATCGTAGGATTTCTCCAGATGGAGAAGGAACTTTTCTGTACTGGATCTTTGTGGGGAGGTCCAACGATGGGAGAAGTCCTCTATACTCCAGACCAGGTGGCCACAACAGTAGCAGAGTGACGAGATCCATATCCAGTGAATCAAACTGAATAAAGCGTTCCTGTCTTTGTCACCACCTCTGGCACCTGGTTTGTTGTGGCAGCTTGTGCATCGACATACTTCAAACACGCTAACGTTTTGTTTGCAATTTGGGGATCGACGTTTACCCAGCTTTACTTTGGGGGAAGTCGTTGTTGCATCATGGACCAACTTGTTTGTGTGTCTTTGTGTGAAGCATGGATGAGCCACGCCCTAGGTAGGAACTCAGAGCCAGAGCAGAAGAGAGTCATTGTTCAGGAGAGGGACACACACACTGCGGAAAAAAACCCAGTTTAATTCTGGAAAGTCCACAAATTTGCATTTATTTTTAGGGAGACTGGTGATCAGTTTGGCCTCCAATCCAGATGATTGATCAGGGAATCACATCTATGAACAGTTTACACTAAAACAAACAGACATCTTCATTTAAATCCATTTCTGTTGGTAACACATGTTTGCTCAAATGAACAACCAGAGTTAAGCTTTTATTACAAACACTTTAACCAATGGGCGTCTCCCCACTGTGGGTTCTCATATGTGTCTTTAGAGTTCCACTCTGTCTATATCCTATACCGCACACTGAACAAATAAAGGGTTTGTCTCCAGTGTGGATTATTGCGTGCTGCCTGAGACTGCGACGTTGTGTGAATCCTTTCCCACACACTGAGCAAATGAAGGGTTTCTCTCCTGTGTGGACTCTCCTGTGCTCTGTTAGGTCTGAGCCACGTCTAAACTCTTTATTGCACACTAAACACTTGAAGGGTCTCTGTCCTGTATGGATACTCATGTGTTCTCTTAGATGTTGAGCTTGCCTGAATTCTTTATTGCAGACTGAACAATTAAAGGGTTTCTCTCCTGTGTGGATTCTTGTGTGCACCCAGAGATCTCGACTTTTTCTAAATCCTTTGCCACAGAACGAACAGCTGAAGGGCTTCTCACCTGTGTGGAGCTTCATGTGCCGATAATAATCTGACCTGAATCGAAAGGTTAATTCACAAAATGAACAACTGAATGTTTTCTCTCCTGTCTGAACTCCACTTTGTTCCTGCAGAAGTTTCTCATCACCAGAGCAGGAACCATCTTTAGAGAAGCTAACTGGTGGATTTCCACGACCACATTCAGGTTCTTGGTTGTTCCTCAACTGGTTGAAGTCTGGCTGAGGTTCACTGGTCTCCACAAGGTCCTCTGGTTCAGAGGAGTGTGACATCTGGTCTTCATCTGGTTCTAGGCCTTCGTAGTCATAGTAAACAGCCTCTGTTTTCATGTCTTCATCATGAAACCGTGAGGACTGAGGTATCTCTTCATCTTCTTCTTCACTCTTCACAAGGACTGAACAGAATGTTAACTCTGTGACATCCTCTTCCTCCATCCCTTGCAGCTGATCAATCTCCTGATTGGTCTGGACTTCCTCCGGTTCCTCTTTGATGTGTGGAGGTTCTGGAGGGACATCCTGGTCCATATCGGACCTTAAATCCTGCTGCTCAGGATCAACCTCTTGTTTAGTCACCAACATCTGCTGGACGTCTGAAAAACAAAGAAATTCATACATTTATATTTTGTAGTTATTGCTGTAACTTACCCATAAATGTTTGGGCAAATTTCCAATGGATGAATCTATTTTGAATTTACTTTGTGTAAAGAGTTTCAGAAAGATTGCGGCACACAACACCCAGACCAGACTAAGACCTGACATCATCTTGGTGTCAGAGGCCACAAAACAACTCGTCTTGTTGGAACTGACAGTTCCTTGGGAGGAGAGAAAGGATAAACCACAAGAAAGAGGGAGAAGTGTCAGGATCTGGTGGAGGCTTGTCAGAGGAGCGATGGAGGACCAGGCTCACACCGGTAGAGGTGGGCAGTCAGGGATTTTCCAGCCACTCCCTGAGCAAAGCATACAGTACCCTGAGCATAAAGGGCATTGAAGACAAGCCAAAGTAAAAGATGGAAGCAGCAAGAAAAGCCTCCAGATGGCTGTTGTTGAAGAGCAGTGGGCTCAGTAGAAAGTCACTTGGACACAGGCCAGGAACTGATCAACCTCGGTCCAGTCGCCTGGAGGAGAGTGTCTGTTGCGAGACCTGAAACACCCAATGATCCCAGGAAGGTCATGGTCACATTTTAACTTTGATACCTTTTAGGTACATATCTCTGAAACCTCGTTACAGATAGAATGCACGAGTTACATGATGGATCATGGGTCTTTTATTAAATGACCCTGACCTATGGAAGTAGGTCAGGGTAAAATTTTGAATTCAGGGGTATTGCGAGATGTTGTAGTATCTGATTGCCTTGGTTCTAGTTTTTCTGTTGTTATTGTGTAGCTCATTAGCGTGCGTCCTTCCATCTTTGATGAAAACTTCTTGACAGGGACGAATGATCATCACACAATGTGTGTCCTTGGGAAGCAAGCTTCAAATACTTACAATTAAATGATGCTACCTTTCTCCGCGATACAATTTTAGGAAAAAATGCACTTCCATTCAACAAATATTCACAATTTATTAATTTGTCCACTTAAATTTCTAAACTGGAAATCGCCATTATTAACCAGCAAAAATCCCAACATTTGTACTGCAATTGACGTGATTGTTTCCATGGGTGAGGCAGTTATTACGTTGTTATCAATGATATCATTAAAATTAAGTTTTAGTTTTTACATTGTACTATTGGCAAAACTCGATCCTTGCATATGGCTTCTACCGTATATTGTTATTAATTTGGGATGCATAGACGTCATAGTCAACTTTATTGTCAAATAAACCATATATACATGGCATACAGCACAGTGTTGGGATGCACACATTTTTTTGAAGCGCATCCCAGGGATGCACTACTTTCTTGAGGTAAAATGAACTCTGGCATTTATGTATTTATTGTGAGCAGATGATATACGGAATTTTTCCCGGCGTTGATAAAGTATCTACCTATCCATCCATGTTGAAAACAGTGGAGTCTGGGCTCCCTGGAAGATCCTAGGCCTCCATCTACCAGCACGGAAGTCTTCCAAGTATCCTCTGGCTTCTGCTCATATATGAGGTCACCATGACCGTGGTGGAAGGCTTGGAGCAAAGGGTAAGCAGCTACCGACGCAGATGTTTGTGGTTACCACCCAGCCTCAGCAGCATTGGCCTGTGCAGGATGCCTCCAGATGGCTCTGGTTGAAGGGGAGGGGGGGCAGTGGGTGCAGTAGCAAGCCACCTGGACCCAGGCCAAGAACTGATCAGCCTCGTCACCTGAGGAAGGCGTCTGTGGCAAGACCCAAAACACCCTAAGATCCGAGGAAGCAACGCTGATGGTGTGTCAAAGGTTGTGCATCAGTGGATGTCTTGTTAACTTTCCTTTATTCATTGTGTTGATTCACCTTCAAGTAACTAAACAGAAACTACATGATGGTCAGTCCTTGTTTTTTACTGTTGTCTTGTTAACTATTAGTCCCCTAAACCGTAAACCTATTTACATCACAAAGAAAACTAAAACGTGATGGACACTAGTTTATGTTTCATAAGCTGAAACGTTTGAACACTTCTGGGGCGCGACACGGCTGTGACACGAATCTGTCATCCTGTTTCTGTTTTGTTAGCTTGATTTGTGAAACGTTGGTTGTTTGTGGACCGTATGGACGCGTGGGAGACTGGTGTGTTGTTATATGGACTGGATGGACGTGTCTTTATTGTGTTCTACAGAAAGCTGGTTACGTCTTTGGTACCAGACAGACATCAGCTGATCTAGAGGCACCTAAATGAGGGATCTGCACCTAAATGATCGGTGGTGTCGTCAGAACACTGTGAACGGGGGGATCTGTTCCTGACTTTCAGACCCTTCTATTTGACCAGAAGGTTTGGATGCATCCTGGTTTTATTGTGTATCAGTGACAAAGCGACGCCAGCTACTGAAGCAGACTGGGTTCACATCCCCCAGCTGTTGTTCTCTGAGACAGGAAACATTGGAAACTGGATCCAACAGCCGGGATTTAATCAACTTGTTAAAGGACAAACAAGGAAGAGCAATCTGTGGAATTAACAGATTTGTTTAGGTCACGAACCCCAACAGCCAACTGAGATCATCATGTAGTTCATCTGGTACCAGCTTAATATATTAAAGATATGAGTTTGGTCATCTGACAGCAAAGAAAAAGTTAACTTTTTGTTCGGGCTGAGTGGGAGGAGTTTGTCAGGACTTCATAAAAGATCAACAGTAACAACAGAACACACAGACTAAGGAAATACAAACCCACCCAACTATCAGGTATCCTGAGAGTAATCCCTACAGTAATCCTGACAGTAATCCCTACAGTAGTCCCTACAGTAATCCCTACAGTAATCCCTACAGTAATCCCTACAGTAGTCCCTACAGTAATCCCTACAGTAATCCCTACAGTAATCCCTACAGTCAGTACCGCTGTGGGTTCCATCCCGCACACAGAACCAGACTGAACCCACCTGCTGTCTGGAGGTGGACCTGAGGACCGAAGACACCGTCCAGGAGCTTCTGTCGTCCACAAAGCTGCTCCTGGTTCTCGTGGTTTGCTAACGTTCCTTCAAACTGCTCAGTGATGTCTTCAGCAGTGTGGCTTTTCAGGTGTCGTCTCAGATTTCGGTCCTGTCTGAATCCTTTACCGCACACGGAACAAATGAAGGTTTTCTCCACCGTGTGGGTATTCATGTGTTCCCGTAGGTTTCCAGCATGCTTGAATCCTTTAGCGCACACCGGACACACGAAGGGTTTCTCACACGAATGGATCACGATGTGCTGACTCAGGTGTCCACGCTGTCTAAACGTTTTACCACAGACTGAACAGCTGAAGGGTTTCTCGTCTGTGTGGATTCTCATGTGTCGATAAAAATACGATCTGTACGGAAAAGTCAGTTCACAAAATGGACAACTGAATGTTTTCTTTCCAGTCTGGACTCCACTTTGTTCCTGCAGAAGTTTCTCGTCACCAGAGCAGGAACCACCTTCAGAGGAGCCAACTGGTGGATTTCCAGGACCACATTCAGGTTTGTTCCTCAACTGGTTGGAGTCTGGCTGAGGTTCACTGGTCTCCTCCAGGTCCTCTGGTTCAGAGGAGTGTGACATCTGGTAACCAGCCTCTGTTTTCATATCTTCATAGTGAAGCCGTGAGGACTGAGGTATCTCTTCATCTTTTTTGCTCTTCACAGGAACTGAAGAAACTGTTAATTCTGTGACATCCTCCTCCTCCTCTTGCTTCATCCCTTGCAGCCGATCGATCTCCTGATTGCTCTGGACTTCCTCCGATTCTGGTTGTGAGGAGGTTCTGTGTGGAGGTTCTGTTTGGATGTCCCGGTCCAGATTGGACCTTAAATCCTGCTGCTCAGGATGAACCTCGTCTTCTGTCACCAACATCAGCTGGACGTCTGTGAATCGTGAAATAAACACCTTTAAGACGCTGCTGACATTTAAACCACTGTTGTTACAACTTTCTAACAATCATTTAAAAAACTGTTGGAAGCTTTTTAGTGAATAAATCAGAATAAAATAATTTCACAAATAAACACCATGAAGGAAACAGAAGCAATGAAAACAAAATAAGACTGGAGCAGTAAGAACGCACTTAGATCATTGACAAGAACCAAGGCAGTGAGAGACTGCAACATCCTGTGACACCCCTGAATAGAAATTTTCAAAACACTAGCTTTGATCTACCCTGACCTACTTTCATAGGTCAGGGTAGATCAAAGCATAGCTAGATCAAAGCACTAGCTTTAATCTCCGGTCTCACTCACACTGGCCTCCTCCCTCGTCTTTCTATCTCATCCGGTTCCTGAGTGTACAAAAGTTGTAATTTGACCTTGACCTAGTTTTCTCAAGGTCAACGTCCTCATCTCATTCTCTCCCCTGTGCTGCCTGAGTCACGTGCTTTTGGTTCCATCTTCCAATCTGCAGCGGTTGTGGAGACATTTGGTGGACCAACGGACGGACACCGACATGACGATGACCCCCTCTCTGCGGGGCGTCAGAAGAACCCTCAGTGAATGGATGAACTTCAGACCGATGGCAGAACCAGACTGAACCCACCTGCTGTCTGGAGGTGGACCTGAGGACCGAAGACACCGTCCAGGAGCTTCTGTCGTCCACAAAGCTGCTCCTGGTTCTCGTGGTTTGCTAACGTTCTTTCAAACTGCTCCATGATGTCTTCAGCAGCAGCAGTTAGTCGCTGCAGGACAAAAGCTCTCAGCGTTTGGACGTCACACATTTTGACTCGTTCACAGCACAACTTTTCCTCCAGACACGATCCTTTACAATCTGTTCGCTGATGTGCTCCGAGTCCACAAGATGGTTTCCGGCTAGCAGGCTAAGCTAGCTGCGTTAGCTCGTCGGGGCGGAAGCAGAAAGTTTCCTTGTTGAGCGTCTTCCGGTCCAGAGAACAGAACAGAGTCTCTTCTGACAGCTGTTCACACAGAAAGACGCCAGAAAGCCTCTTTGGGATTTCTCCAAGCTTCACCGGCTGGCGAGGCCTGACAACTTCTACCGCTGCTGGGGCTGTTAGCAATAGCCGAGCGCTGCTTCTTCTTCTCCGTTTTCCTGCTCGCTCTGCTTCCGCTTTGGCGCCACCGTCTGGACAGACACTGAATCACAACCTCCCACTCAGTTCACAGAAGGAAGTAACAGAGACCGTTGAATATGTTAAGAAAATAATTGTGTCATAAATGAAAGTAAACACGTTAAATAAATCAACATTCTGCCATAAAAAATGTCATTTGTTCAAACAAAGGAAACTGGCACCCTCTATGAGGGGAACCAGTGAACAAGAAGGAGTGTAAATGACCAGACATGCAGCAAACATTAACAGAAACCAGTACATGAACACATCACAGCACTAAATTACTAACTTACTTTGGGTATTTTTCATAAAAGTGTCAAACATGTTTTCTTCAGCAATCATTGGGTCTCTCTTCCGGGTTAATCATTTCTGTCAGATGTTGTACTTCTGGTTCTAGAGGTTAGATCAATGTCTGTCTGAACAGGTCATTAATGTTCAGCTCCTTCAACCAACGGTCTATCTTTGTCTAATTCATCAGTTCCAGCTTCTTCTTCAAAGTCTTGGAACTCCCCTCGTGTCGCATTTTTAACGCCCCCCCAGACCTAAAATGTGTCCTAATGTGTTAATGAAGGAGGGGGTCCATGCTGCTCCCCCTTCCGGTGGTGATGGTAGTTTAGATAAGGTGTTGTGCATCAGAGTGAAGGTTCCTGTGTGTTGTTGGTTCTCGCCCGTCTCCAGCGGGGCGAAGCGACATCTTCTGGATTTCTCTGGTTTGGTTGGAGGTTGTTTGATGTAGTTTCATATTTTTGTCATCTATCAGCGTTTTTTTTGCTTTTGATGTTGCAGAAATTAATTTCCGATTTGACTTTTCTCTTTCTTCACCTTCCTCTTCACTATCTTGCTCATCAACATCAAGTTTTCATGACCGACCAACAGATGATGCTGATAAACCTTCACCCTCTCTATAACTTCCTGAAGCTTCACTTCTTGGTCTTTTTTAATTCAGCTAAAGTTTGACCTTCATCATCTGTTCTCCTCTTCCTCTTTTATGAGCCACAGGGCTTGTTGATTACCTGGAATAGACGGGAAACTTGTGGCTGATGACTCCATATGGTTGGGCATCAGGTCCAGGACTTCATGGGGCATTTTGAAATATTCACTTCCCTTTTTCTGGTTCTCTGTTCTTGAGAATTTGTGTTTCATGTTCCCGGTACACAAGGGACGGCCCTTCCCCCTCGACATCCACAGAAACAAAGCAGGACGTGATGTGTTTGTTTGTTTTCTACACAATTTCAAATAAATACAGTCTTGGGCCACAATCTGAGTGAACTTTAATCATCTTCTTTTTCCATGTTTTACAAATCTCTTTCTTTTCACCGTTTTTTCAAAAGATGTTTAAGACTTATTTTAAGTATTGTATATTTTTGTTCTTTTGCATTTATTACATTTATCATTTGTGAGTTCGTTGGTGTGTGATCAGAACATGGTCCCCTCACACCTTCAATCTGGTTTATTTTGCCTTTTTTATACTCGGAATTCTCTGTTCAATTAAATTTGTCACGAGAGGCCACAACTCAGTCACGGCTGGATCACAAATCCCAATTTTTGAGTTATTTGCTGTAGACTGATTGATGTTGTGTCCCATATGGGAATTTAAACCCAACATGGTTCTTTTGTACCGATGGTGGGGTCACACTATTATTTCTCTTTTACACTATTTCTATAGTGCTTGTTTCTCACGTCTCTTAGTTTATTGTCCCCCTCTTTGTTTATATTCCCCATCCTTTGGGAATATTATTTCCTCCTGATATGTTTGAGCCTCCAACGCCGCGTGGTCACTGGATTTTCAGCATTTTAGGTTCAGTACGCCAACGTGGCCCAGGGCGAAGTGGGACAGGGGTCAGTTGGGTATGGGTAAGGGACGGAGCAGACCGGCTGTTGGCGGATGGGATTCCTTACTTCAGGCACAGACAGGCAGGAGAGTCCTGTGGATCTGGAGAGTCCTTCTGTGCCTCTCTGACCACCAACTCAATTGCCCAGGTGGCCGTGCTGATCACATAGGAAGGGGGCAGAAACGTCTTGGGATCCTATAGTGGAGAAAGATCCTGGATAGAGAATCTGGCTTGACGATCCGGGTCCACGGTGGTAAGACAGTGTAAAACTAAACCTGATGAGGCATACGGAACCGGTTCATGGAACGAAAACGAAAACCAGAAACTTTTGGTATTTTGGCAGGAACGAAAACAAAAACAAATGTGTAGTAAATCCCTGAAGTCTCGTCTCCGGTCTGCATTGAATCTGTCGGTAGTTTCTCCACCGCTGACCGGCTGGTTTCCGGGGGTCTGTCCGGTAATGATGCGGCTTTAGAGAAACATCGGACAGAAGTCTGAGCAGACACGTTAGTCCAGGACCCACAATCCACCACCTGTTGGGGGGTGTAACTCCTCTGCACTGCCCCCAGTCCTGGTAAACCTGTGTTCACGTCTCTCATCCATCGCTGACGTCATCGTCGGGGGTCTTCAGCCAATCAGATGTGGTTACCAGCACACCTGCGGTCCAGTCCCGGTATCCCCCCCATACCGGTACCTACCGGAGGTGTGCCGGACGGAGCCTCGCGTCACGTCCTCTGATTGGTCCATCGCTGCCGGCGTACGTAGTGACGTAATACGTCCTCTGATTGGTCCATCGCTGCCGGCGTACGTAGTGACGTAATACGTCCTCTCGGTGGACAGTGGTCGGTCTGGAGGATCTCTGACTGACGTCACAGAAACATTTCTACAGATTGGTGAACTCAGTGAACACAGAAGACGCTTCATGTCAGAAGGAGCAGCGTTGGTTTTTGAGACATTTTAAGGCTTTTAAGCGTAAAATACGGCACCGACATATTTATGTTTACAAGGAACGTTATTAACTAGTTCAGGAACTTTATTTTTTTGTTCTAACCGGTTCAGGACCATCAGTTTATGGGTGGAACACAAAACCGGAAAAGTTATAATTCCGTTTCTGTTCGGAACGAAACGATTGGCAAAAAGTTCTGGTTCAAAGCCCTGAGAAGAAGAGAAGGTCGTTTCCATGAGCCGCTGCTGTTAACGTGGATCTTTCTCACACATCCACTGCAACCTTTGTCCACAGGGGGCAGCCTTTGAAATGGCCGACAGTTTATCAAGAGAGATGGTAATTTTCACACAGTCCAGTCCAGTGATGTCCAACCAGGACCTGAACACAGAACAGGCGTTTGGTTGGACTCAACCTGTCCTACAGAATAATTTGACTTGACTCTGAATTCTTACATGGAATCTGGGATCGATCCATCCACCCACTGGAAGGTCCCTGTTGTGTTCCTCAGACCGATCCAGACCTCCAGACCAGCAAACCGAATCAGATACCTAAAGACACCCAGCTGATTGAGAAGACAGAGAAGAGACTTTAAAGTTCTCCTTCAGCTCCCAGAAGGAGGTCCAGGAACTCCTCCAGTCCTCCTTACCTGCTCCTCCAGGCTGTTGAACACCACCAGATCAGCTCCGTCTGCCTGACAGGACCTCCTGCTCTCCTGCCAGGATGTTGTATCACGGGACAGGAAGTAACATCGGCCACGGATCACCACCCATCCATCAGGACACGACTGAGACGAGGGGCCGAGCTCTGGACCATGACATGAACACACCCTCCATCAGATGAAATGACATGTGGACCATCATGTCCCTGAAACTCTCTTCATCAGCTGTTTGAAATCAACCAATCAAAAACGAGCGTTTTCCACCACTAAAGTCTCTAAATGATGGAACTCAGTCCAGAGCTTCATGGATCCACTTCAGCAGCAGAGTCCAAAGGGGTTTCTGTTCAGGACTGGGTCTCCATCAGCTCCCAGACCTCCACCACTGCTGAGCCAGAAGAACCAGAGAAGAACCAGCAGCTCAGAACCATCTGGATCAGACCCAGAAGGTCTGGATGCTGTTCTGTGGAGCCGTGGAACCAAAGCGGACCTTCTGGGTCCTCTGGATCAGCAGAACGTCTGGAGGAGGACTGAAGCAGGAACATTCCAGAACTGGAGGAACGCTGGAGTCTGGATCTGGATCAGGTTAAAGGGTTTCTAGAAGAACTGGACCTTCAGAGACTGCAGTCAGGAAAACACTGCTGCATTGATCTGATTGCAAACAGCTGATCAAAAGTAGATTTGATCAATAAATGAAACATTCAGAGGCTGTGGGAGAATTGTGCGTCCGTTCTTAGATGGAGTTTCATCAGTTCATGTTCAGACCAGCAGACAGGCAGATGTTTCCTCACCACCCAGGCTCTTCTCCAGGTTCCTGATGGTGTTCTGAAGGTCTGTGATTTGGTTTCTCTGCAGGTCCGTCTCTCTGCTCTGGTTGTTGAATCGTTCCTGCGTTGTGTTGCAGCTCAAACTGGTGGATTCTGTGTTTTGTGGCAAAGACAGTGTCAGAACTAAAGATTCGTTTAAATTTAATAAATATGGTTTAGTGCACATGTGCGAGCAGGCTGCAGAGTTCCTCTGCTGAGTGAGTGTTTTTGTGTGTTTTTTGTCTGTCATGTCCTCTTTCATGTCCCTTGGTTACCATGGGTACCATGAGTCACCAAGGAGGTCAAGACTGTCCTGAAGAGGAAGAAGGGGGTGTTGAGGAGTGGGAACAAGGAGGTGAGGAAGGCCCAGCAGGAAGTGGAGGCAAACAGGGGTAAACTGGACCATTGATTGGGGTGTAACTTGGTGCGAGAGGTCTGGCAGAGTTCAGAGACCACTGAACCACAGAGCAGGTTTAGAGGTTGGTCAGAGGCTGGACTCTATGGAGACAGTTCTAGTGAGGAGATCCAAAGCCAGGGCTATCATGAGGAACACCAGCCCCCCCCTGTAGACCACCTTCTCAAAGCACAGGAGCTCCTTCAGCGGCAGACTGCTGTCACGCAGCGCCTCAACAGAGAGGCTGAGGTCTTCCTTCGTACCATCAGGCTTGTGGCTTGTGCTACACTGTAGGGGACCAGGGTGTTGATGGTGCAGTTGGACAAAGACGTGTCTCACAGTGTCAGAGGGATGTACCTTGTCCACCTTGTGGGCCTCCTGCTATCTGGACCTTTATACTTTCTGTACTTTTCACTTGTTTAGTGAATCTTTCTTCAGACTGTCACACTGTGTGTGTGTGTGTGTGTGTGTGTGTGTGTGTGTGTGTGTGTGTGTGTGTGTGTGTGTGTGTGTGTGTGTGTGTGTGTGTGTGTGTGTGTGTGTGTGAATATATGAGCAGTAGATACAAACAATGTCCTCTGGGATTGATAAAGTATTTGTCTATCCATCTACAAAAATCTGAAAGTGTCTTGTCGTGTTTCTGTAGGATATTGTGAGACACATGATGCAAATAAACGTGTGTGTAACACGGATGTTGTGTGTTCTGTTTGGTCAAGCTGACAGTTACACAAAGCGTCGACTGAACTCACGAGAGAGACGTAGAGAAACGTTGAGAACAGCTTGGATGATGCACAACAGGCCGAAGCTGATGAAGATGAAGTCCAACATCTTCTCTGTGGAAGCAGCACAGAGTCAGAGGTGTTAGCATTCTGATGTTAGCATGCTAACTCATATTCTACAGTTATAAAACACACAAATTCATATTCCATCATTTGATCGCTGACCAGACACCAATGAGACGCCAAGTCGTCATTGGGCACAAATAACTAAACTTCTCTAAATAACTCATAACTCGTTTGAAAATTGTATGCAAAGCAACCCCCCACCCCCCAGCCCCCGGAGAAATGAGTTCAGAAATGAAGTGTCGTCTGAAGTCTGAACAAAGACCGTTGTAGGATCACATCCTGTCCTCTACTGGACTACAAGAACCCACAGAGGACTACACAACTTACTGGAGGTCACACAATCAGGTGACTTTAAAATCTGACCAACGGCCTGAGAACTCTAGAGTCTCTCTATCAGCTCGTGTGTCGTTAGAGTTCATCACATGGAGTTCTGACCCTTCTGAAGCAGTCTTCTGTCTATTCTTCTGGGTTCCTGCTCAGGCTGTGGTTCATTGATATAATCGATCGTCTCCATCCCTCTGGCTGCTGATCTGATCTGATCGCTGGACGCCGTCAGAAGTGAGCAGAGACGCTCTTCACCTCCTGGTTGATGGATTCAGAGGAGGAGGAGCCTGTGAGAGGAGGTTCTAACGTCTGTTCTTGATTCTAATCATGAGTTCCTGTAGATTAGATTCCAGGAACAAGACTATGTGACCCAAAATCCTGTTTAAAGTAAGTACAATCAATCAAACTTTATTTCTACAACAATTTTCATCCAGAGGGACAGATGTGAGGAAACAATCCCAGAACAATAAAAGAAATCCGACGGATGAAAGTGATTCTTCTGTAAAGTCATTCACTGCTCTGAGCTTTGAAAAAAGACTTTCCACAACATTCAGCAGGGTTGATGGGAGATTTAGACTTACCAACATTCCAACAACTGTATTGGAGTACTGTAGTTCCCCTTTCCTCCACCGAGCAGCGTAACATGAACACCCCATAGATTCAGATTTCACGTGTCATGTTAACATGACTCTGCAGATCTCAGACTAAATGAGCAGTTTGCTCTGATGCCACTTCCTGTGGGCTTTTGGTCTTTTCTGTTGGCGTCATCTGCAGCGTTCCCTCCTTTTCTCCACATCTCTGTTAACTTCCAAGCGGGAAACGAACCCACAATGCATTTCTGTTCATGGAGACGTTCACCAACATGGAGACTGAAGACAATTCAGGTCAGGTTGAAAGTTAGAGCAGCGATGTAGACGATAGACTACCTGTAGGAGACTCTGTCACCACCTGCTGTTAGTTCACGTTTATTCATACCTGACGGGGTCGTCCTCCAGTAGGAACTAAATGATGTAGGAACCAATGTTGTCCTCCTGTAGGAACTAAATGATGTAGGAACCAATGTTGTCCGCCTGTAGGAACTAAATGATGTAGGAACCAATGTTGTCCTCCAGTAGGAACTAAATGATGTAGGAACCAATGTTGTCCTCCTGTAGGAACTAAATGATGTAGGAACCAATGTTGTCCTCCAGTAGGAACTAAGTGATGTAGGAACCAATGTTGTCCTCCTGTAGGAACTAAATGATGTAGGAACCAATGTTGTCCTCCTGTAGGAACTAAATGATGGAGGAACCAATGTTGTCCTCCTGTAGGAACTAAATGATGTAGGAACCAATGTTGTCCTCCTGTAGGAACTAAATGATGTAGGAACCAATGTTGTCCTCCAGTAGGAACTAAATGATGTAGGAACCAATGTTGTCCTCCTGTAGGAACTAAATGATGTAGGAACCAATGTTGTCCGCCTGTAGGAACTAAATGATGTAGGAACCAATGTTGTCCTCCTGTAGGAACTAAATGATGGAGGAACCAATGTTGTCCTCCTGTAGGAACTAAATGATGTAGGAACCAATGTTGTCCTCCAGTAGGAACTAAATGATGTAGGAACCAATGTTGTCCGCCTGTAGGAACTAAATGATGTAGGAACCAATGTTGTCCTCCTGTAGGAACTAAATGATGTAGGAACCAATGTTGTCCTCCTGTAGGAACTAAATGATGTAGGAACCAATGTTGTCCTCCAGTAGGAACTAAATGATGTAGGAACCAATGTTGTCCTCCAGTAGGAACTAAGTGATGTAGGAACCAATGTTGTCCTCCAGTAGGAACTACATGATGTAGGAACCAATGTTGTCCTCCTGTAGGAACTAAATGATGTAGGAACCAATGTTGTCCTCCTGTAGGAACTAAATGATGTAGGAACCAATGTTGTCCTCCTGTAGGAACTAAATGATGTAGGAACCAATGTTGTCCTCCTGTAGGAACTAAATGATGTAGGAACCAATGTTGTCCTCCTGTAGGAACTAAATGATGTAGGAACCAATGTTGTCCTCCTGTAGGAACTAAATGATGTAGGAACCAATGTTGTCCTCCTGTAGGAACTAAATGATGTAGGAACCAATGTTGTCCTCCTGTAGGAACTAAATGATGTAGGAACCAATGTTGTCCTCCTGTAGGAACTAAATGATGTAGGAACCAATGTTGTCCTCCTGTAGGAACTAAATGATGTAGGAACCAATGTTGTCCTCCTGTAGGAACTAAATGATGTAGGAACCAATGTTGTCCTCCTGTAGGAACTAAATGATGTAGGAACCAATGTTGTCCTCCTGTAGGTACTAAATGATGTAGGAACCAATGTTGTCCTCCTGTAGGAACTAAATGATGTAGGAACCAATGTTGTCCTCCAGTAGGAACTAAATGATGTAGGAACCAATGTTGTCCTGTAGGAACTAAATGATGTAGGAACCAATGTTGTCCTCCAGTAGGAACTAAATGATGTAGGAACCAATGTTGTCCTCCAGTAGGAACTACATGATGTAGGAACCAATGTTGTCCTCCTGTAGGAACTAAATGATGTAGGAACCAATGTTGTCCTCCTGTAGGAACTAAATGATGTAGGAACCAATGTTGTCCTCCTGTAGGAACTAAATGATGTAGGAACCAATGTTGTCCTCCTGTAGGAACTAAATGATGTAGGAACCAATGTTGTCCTCCTGTAGGAACTAAATGATGTAGGAACCAATGTTGTCCTCCTGTAGGAACTAAATGATGTAGGAACCAATGTTGTCCTCCTGTAGGAACTAAATGATGTAGGAACCAATGTTGTCCTCCTGTAGGAACTAAATGATGTAGGAACCAATGTTGTCCTCCTGTAGGAACTAAATGATGTAGGAACCAATGTTGTCCTCCTGTAGGAACTAAATGATGTAGGAACCAATGTTGTCCTCCTGTAGGAACTAAATGATGTAGGAACCAATGTTGTCCTCCTGTAGGAACTAAATGATGTAGGAACCAATGTTGTCCTCCTGTAGGAACTAAATGATGTAGGAACCAATGTTGTCCTCCAGTAGGAACTACATGATGTAGGAACATAAAGGGGTGGATCCTTGTCTCCTCTGTCTCTTTAAATCCATTTGGACCAGTTCTGGAATTGATCAGCTGGACTCTCAACTGAATTGATAAAATCATCTCAACAAGGAATGCTGGTCCGGGGGACCCTCTTACCTGACGGGACACTCATTTGAAGCTACTTGAGGGACTCTTGGCAGATGTAGAGAGTCGTGTGCTTGGCGGTTCTTTCTGTGGAGGATGTTGAAGATCTTTTATCTGTTTGGATTCATGATAGCAGGGCTTCTGCTTCTGGAAAGATGGCAGCAAATCAAGGAGTCCAGAGGCTCAACGCCAAGGTGGTCCCAGGTCAGCTGAGACGTCTTCTTATGGTTCTGTTTAGGGTGTTCTTGAATCCTGATCCTGTCTCTTCTCCTCTTCTTATCAGTAGGGGTAACGGGTCACACCCAGTGGTGATCAGGTGGGTATTGGAGCCAGCCTCACGCCGTTCCCGGTGCCAGAAGAACCTTTCACTTCCTGCAAGTTCATCTCCAGTTTCCAGGACTTCTAGTTCTTCCCTTCAAGGTTCTTTTTTTGTTTGTTACTTTGCTCCTTGCTGTGATTTTTAGTTAGTTTGTGTGCGAGAGAAAGATGCGCTGGTGATGTATCTGGGGTGTACCCCACCTCTCAACTGTAGCTAGCTTGGCTAGGCTCCACAAACACTCTAGACCCGCGAGCTAAAGAATCGGACAAGACGATTATGGTGGTTGTGTTTTATATTTGAATTAGCGACAGCGGCTACGCTACAGTGAAAATACTAAACTGTAGTAAAGAATAAGGAGACAAGGAGATTAGGACACTTTAGTTTCCTCAGATCTTCCAGTTCTTTAATTTCATCCCAGTCCACATTTTACAACAGAGTAGAGCAAAGTGAGATCAGAAGATTTCCACTAATTCGGACATCCAAGGAGTAAAAGATGCAGGACCAGTTCCTCCATTCCCAGACAAACGGATCTGTTCTCGTCTTTCTGACACTCGGCGCGGTTGGGCCAGTACTCGATCCAGGTGGACTCACCAAGTATGTACTGATACCTGAGGAACAAGATTCATTAGTACAGGTGTGTGGAAAACAAGTTCCTCGAAGACGTGTTTATCTAATTTAATCAATTGTTAGCAAAAGCTGCTAGTAAACCTGAGAACAAGACAGGTTAAATTAGTTATGGAACCAGTTAAAGTCAAGATGTGAACACACTTACGTTTGCTGTTTGTCGTCTCTGTGAATATCTTTCGATGAGCCCATGATTAGGTAGGTTTTGCCCGTTTGCAAATCTAAAGACTCCCGGCAGTGTGGATAACTGAGAAACACTCGTAGTTTTCCCCGGGGGTCCACATCGTAACTTCCTGTCATCAAAAGAACGGAAACAGGCCTGAACGATTATGCGGTTATCTCAGCACGCATTGCAAATTTTGTGTATGTGTTAAATCATCATTACTGATGCTCAAGCTAAAGTCACCTGGAATTGTACGCAGTGCACAGAAATGTACCCACCTTCCTTGATGACCTCCTGTATTCGCATTGTGTAAAGGTCCGTTGATATCTTCTCTTCTGGGTATTCCAGCCTCACTTTGTAGACTGAGGACAGACAGACACAAAGGTGGTCGACGGTTACGTTTCCTGCTCTAGAACCAACACCCACATCAACACTTCCTCTTCTGGAGGACAGCAATGCATCGACCCACTGGGACTCTTACCATAGTCTATTTTGTTGTTTGGAGTCTCCTCACACGCCTTCTCCATTCGGACATCATCGCTGACCTTTTCTTTCTTCTGCATACTGCAGTTCTCTGAAGGTGAACAATACAGCTGATGAACAGGTACTGTAGATCTTCATGACTACACTCAATCAATCAATCAATCAACCTTTCTTTATATGGCGTTTAATCACATCAGCAGACATTTCAAATGCTTTAACAGGCAGAGAAACCCAACAGAACCCTCCAGAGCAAGCATAAGTGAGAGCGGTGGGGAAAAACTCCCTCATTGAGGAAGAAACTCCGGGCAGGACCCAGACTCTGAAGGGCAGTCATCCACCTTGATCTAGTAGATATAGTCAGATATATTATAGTACATCTGACACAAAATGTGCTTAATGTAGTAGACTGCAACCTTGAACAGCAAATTTCAAAGGACTTTAAAATAATATATGTTCATAATAGATTTATTAGACAACATCTAGAGGCAGACGTTTACCTGTGGGGTTGTTCAGCCTTGCTGTTCAGGTTTGTCTACAGATCTACATTCACGACATTCAGTACATGCAGACGACGTGACTATACCTTCAGCACAGATGCATTCATCGTTCATACAAAGCCTCATCAAATGTCCGGCTCTTCTCTGTGGATGGTAGAATTTCATGCAATGTGTTTCTGCAAGAACAAACAATGGTATACAGTATAATATATACAACATATACAGTATACACACACACACACACACACATTATATATATATATATATATATATATATATATATAATTTCTTTAAAGGTTCCATATTATGATTTCTTTAATTCATGTCATTCAGCTGCCAGATGTCCAACTACACTGTATTTGAAATGTCTTGCCTCAAAGTGATCCGTGGTCCTCAGTATCTTTCATTGAATATTGATAAATCCTCTCTGATGGACTGTGACTACAGTCCATCAGAGAACGTCCATGTGAAGAACATAGTGATGGAGACTCACGGTCGTAGTATTCATAGACAGACACAGCCGCTGGTTGATAGACGCCCACTTTCAGCTGCTGATGGATCCTGAATGAGATTTCTTCCTTACGAGTGTGAGACACCTGTCAAGAGATGTAAAATATGTTGTAGGGTTGAGAACAGAACCGGTTTCTAATCAGAACCAGTCCCAAAACTGAGATTCCTAAGAATATTTTAAGAATGTTCTTTTGGTTGTGCTCATTGGATAGACTCTAGACCAGTGGTTCTTAACCCGGGTTCAATCGAACCCCAGGGGTTCGGTGAGTCGGTCTCAGGGGTTCAGCGGAGACGGGGGTCAAGACAAAACACCCGACACGATGTGTCGGGTGTTTTTCCCGAACATACACGAATCACTGTGTACGTTTGACACATCGTGTCAATTGGTGATGACACGCCCCCTTAATCATCACTGGCTGCAGGTGATCACGTGACGCTACATCATTAGCCTACCTGTGCTACATGGGATTTTTCACACTCAGTAGTCGATTTATGCCTGTCATGATGGTACGTCATCTGATTGCTTTCTTAATATTTTAATTCATAGTAACTATGTTGAGCAAAAAAAGAAAGTGGTCAGACGAACATGTGTAACCTGAATGTACCTGTACTGTATAACAGAACGTGATGGGAGTCAGGGTTCTGTAGGATCTGAATGTCAGGTTGAACAACTCTAGTCTGGTGCTGGTAAAAATAAAGGAACACTTCCTGAAGCTGATGGAAAACAACAGAAACAGACTTTGGTGTAAAATGACATCAGAGTAACACCTGTCAAGGTGAAGCCACGCATATCTGAACTGGTCTCTATGACAACAGCAGAAGTCACACTGATTTACAGGTAGGTCATTTCATGTCAGTTCATGCACTGTCCTGGTTTAGTTCTTTGAAAAAGGTGACATTAATGCACAATTCATTAAATACACCAGTAAAACATATACGGTACTAATGTCTGAAATTTGAAAACATTTTTTAATTTTTTTTTACTAAAGAAGGGTTCGGTGAGTGAGCATATGAAACCGGCAGGGTTCAGTACCTCCAACAAGGTTAAGAACCACTGGTCTAGACACAGAATGGCTGACAGAGCCGTAGTAAAGAACGGTCCAGAATCAGAACCGACCCAAGAGAGTGAAAAGAGAGACGGTGGAGTCTCACCTTGTCCAGGTAGATGATGAGGGAACCCCTCTCTGACAGCGCCGTGTTCATCTCATACTTAGAAATGGTGCGGGCGTGGCCTTTGGAGAGCTACACACACAAGAATAAGACATGTTACCAGACGGTTAGGAACACGTGTTCACCAGACGGTCAGGAACACGTGTTCACCAGACGGTCAGGAACACGTGTTCACCAGACGGTCAGGAACACGTGTTCACCAGATGAATCATACATGCTTTATGTGTCAGTCTCTACACTGACTTACTGAGTCCAGGTCGTTTGTGTTCACACTGAAGCCAGTTAATAAACCGATATCCAACACGGACATGGTCGCGTCCCGCTCCTTGTCTTTATACCTGGATAGAGGGATGGAGGTCAATACAGACAGACAGACGGACGGACGGACGGACGGACGGACGGACAGACAGACAGACAGACAGACAGACAGACAGACAGACAGACAGACAGACAGACAGACAGACAGACAGACAGACAGACAGACAGACAGACGCACTTACAAAATCTCTATTTTCAGCATGTATGTTATCTCGTTTGTGTCAATTTTATCTGTAAGAGACATGTGATTGATTAGTGATCAGTCAATGTTATTCTGTGCGTTTGATAAATGTTGAACGATGAACGGTAGACAAACAGGAAGTGGACGCCGACAGGAAGCAGGCCAGCCCCTGAACGTCCAGTGACGATGGCTCACCTGGGAGAAGCTCCACCGTCAGGTTGAATTTATCACAGTCGCTCTGTTTCTCCTCGGGTATGGCGTAATACAGCGACACCATCTGTCACACGGAGAGAACACCTGAATGAGATGATCCAAGACAAGTCTTCACCGTGTTCTACACACAGAAGTTCTAAGGACCTCGTTTGGCATCGAAAACTTCAGCATGTCTTTACTTACGGTCAGGGTTGCTTCTCCTGTGCCTTTGGCAACGACTCTGACGTCCTGGTTGATTTCATTCATCTATCAGAGGTAAAATGCCCAAAGCTTAGCAGGAGACACACCGTCACTGGTGCCGGCACTGACCCTACTTGTGTTTCGTCAGATCGTGTTCTTACTTTAGACGTTCTGGTGGCGTAGTGGTTCTGTCTGTTGAAGTTGAACCTATCAGGTTTTGCCCTGCCCGGCACCACGATGTCCACATCCAGATTATATTCTGGTTCTTTGGCACTAGCCCAGTATTCAGCTACAGCCTGATATACGATTATCGTTGCCTGCAGAGAACAAAATGAGCACCATGAGAAAACAAGGGTTTGTTTTGGGTGTCATCAACCCAGATTAAAAATGGAGGTGTTTTAAAGAGGATTGATACCTGGGTTGATCCGTACCCTCCGCCCACCTTCTGCTGCTGGTTGAACCATCGGACCACAGGTCTGGCATCTTCAAACATCTTCATCAGCAGATAACAACAGGTATTTAGACTTTATATCACAACCCACAAGCTCCGCAAGCCTACCGAAGAGCTCCTACCGTAAATCACTTTGTGCTGAGAATTGAAACTTAACCATTATAAACATTTTCATGTCATTGTGTCGTCGACATCAATGGGGTTTCAACCAATGACTGGCATTGACGTCAATGTGTTTCTTAGGTGGGGGGTCTGGCAGAGCTCCTACATCAATTCTATGTAAACACTTTGTAAACAATTAAAAGCGTTAACGATTGTATATACTTGTACTTAATTATTGCACTGCAAGGAGTTGCCCAAAATCTCATTGTACTATGTATGGTGACAATAAAGGCTTTCTACTCTATTCTACGTCAGACTTCTACACTCGTGCAGTGACAACTGATCCCCTGTAGGTGGCAGTGGTGCAGAGAGAGGATAGCGATAGAAGACAAAGAACAGAAAATATATCACAGTTATTGAGGAACCCATGAGCCCTGATTTCTGCCCACTAGATTCATTATATCGGCTACCACAAAAAATAAAAAATCTTTTATCAACACAAACTCTTTCTCAGATGTTTGAGGCGTCACTGACGCAAAAAAACATTAGCCTCAAAATCACCGTCCTGCTGGAATCATCATTTCACAAAAATATTTTATTCTAAGTTTTGTGGTCTAAATCTGGTGTTTTTGAAAAAATAAACCACTTCTACTGCCGATTACTGAAGAACAGACAAAAATAGATGCGACCTGACAGACGTGACGACTTTTGTCTCAAACCCCTTCAGGGAGCCAGCATGAACCATAACAACTGTTAGCACTGAATCCAGTAACATCCAGGTGGGTGATGCTCACCTCGGCCCTGACCAGAGCAAGAAGAGCATAAGCTGTGGCTTCCAGTGTGTAGACACGTCCCTTAGGTACTGGCCAGTGAGTCAACTCTAGAAACAAACGTAAATGTCATTTCATGTCCCTAAAAAAAACCTTAGACTTTGTTGTTCTTAAATTGTTAAAGTAATCAGCAGAAATTGAAGGTTGAAATATAAGCTTAACAAGTCAGTTCTGATTACCAGACTATGTCAAAGAGACCGTTTTTACCTTAAGCATAAAGTATGTTACATGTCTGGTGTGTTTGGTCACTAATGAGTAAAAATGATCAGATCATACTGAACATATCCAGCTCTCTAAAAATCATAATTAATCCACAATGTGTAATGTTATAAACTGAAAGGCGAAGAAAAACAAGAACAAGAACAGGTATACTTTAATGGTAATAAATGATTTTTCACCTGGGGAGGCAAACCTGTAGAGGATTTCACGATTCAGTTTGTTCTGATTGGCCAGGGCGTAAGACGTCAGGGCGACAGAGTACGGGTTGGTGAGGGTCGGCAAATTCCTCTTCAAAAATTTAACTGATTTGTCTATACTGCTGGGAAGACTCTGTAAATATAAGAAGGTAGGACGAAGAACAAAGAACCAGAACTAGAATCAGAACCAGAACCAGAATCAGAACCAGAAAACAATAATAATGCCACCAAAACTTTTGTTTATTTATGTACTTCAAATAATACACCTGCTTCATTTTGACTTTCCTGTTCCTTTAATACACTGAGGTGTGCTGCGTTCCATGAGTCTCAGAACGCAGCACACTTCCGGATGCTGTCAGCCAATAGCATGCGTGTACAGTATCACATGACTACATAGTAAAAAATCTGCGATGTAGTGGAGCTGTGCTTCGTGAAGCACAAATTCACGAGAGATTACTGTATATGTAACGTATATATTAGAGTACTCTTCCCAATTTAATTTTTAACTTTACTCTCCTCCAAATTTTCTTCATCTTAACTATCTATTCATCCATCCATCTATCCATCAATCGATCTGTTTATCTGCCTATCTATGTTTACATGTTGTTTAAATCATACATTTCATTTGTCTCTGGAAACAGTTTTCAGTAATCACAGGTTCATTTTTTGCTCAGGATCAAAACTGACCCAGATCTGAACCAGAACTGAACTGGACTGAGTGACCGGTACTCACGTTAACGGTGGCGCCACAAATGGGACGTGACTCTTGCATGGCGACCAGGCAGAAGGCCGTCATGGAGACTTCTTTATCTGTCCCGGCCACATCCCCCTGCAGAGGACATGACATCAAGCCAAGTCATGTGACGGATTAGCATCAGTTAGCCACTTTATAGAACAAGGAACTGATGCTGATGAAACCAGTACACACAGTCATTTCTCCATGGTAGACACTTCCAACTTCTTTAAACATCCCATCAGGCAGCTGTGCATTCAGAATCAGGTACTTGACCGCGTCACAGATGACGTCACGATCAACTGCCACCAGATTGGTTGCCATGGAGAACACCTTGATGACATATGCCGTCAGCCTGTGAAGGGAGAGGAACTCCAGTTAGTGGACGTTGTGTAAAAAGTCCTGAGCTGACGGACCTCCAGGTGCCTCACCAGGAGCTGCTTTGGTGGTGGGCCCAGACAGCAAAAGACCCATCCTTTTTACGATAGGCCAGCTGGTTCTGATAACCTAGACGCAAACGAAAGCCACAGTGTCGGTACTGACAGGTGATCAAGTCTGCACTGACTAGTTTCCATTGAAAGCCAGTTTGAGGAGTCACTATAACGACCGTTACAGTCCAACAAAACCTACCAGTCTTGATATGTTGGAGGCCTTCGCCACGTTTCTCAAACCCAATGGTTTCCCACTGGTTGGTTTTATCTAAATACATGGTTGCGATGACAGGCAGAGACATTTTGATCATGTTGTGCTCTCCATATCCGTCGGGCTGCTGGATCAAACTACCCATTGAATTCCCACTGATTGCGTTCTCCACCAAAGCAGATACCTGTTCTCGCCCTGCGTGCAAACAGAAGAACAGAAACAACATTATGAAGAAGAAGGTTCATAAGTCTGCTGGGATTGGCTCCAGCAACCCCCGTGACCCACGAACACAGAGGAAACAGTATGGAGGATGAATGAATGACTGAAAACAACTATTGCTGGGTAAACTCAAGTGGTGAGTTCCTCAGACTGTTCTTCTCTGAATCTGCTGTTGCTCTTACACTCGTTGAAGGCGGATCACGTCCGGGGTGCTGGAAATTATTATTGATTCCAGCTTCTGTTCCAACCCGAAACATTGCTAGATAACGTGATTGGATGAGATGACGGGCGAAGTTTGTTCTGTTGACTCATACCAATGTTTATAACTAACCTGTCACAGAGATCTGGGTGCTAGTTGGTGTGTTTGGTACCAAACTGGACTTTTGGATTCCACTGTTGATAGTTTCTTCTTGTTTGCCACCTTGATGAATAAACAGTGGGGGTTAATATGTTGTACACACAACCCTACTAAACATTACTGATACACATTTCATGGTGAACTCACCTACACCTTTCTTAGTTGGGTCCAGAACTACAATCTGGGGAGATTTTACCAGCACACCTTCAGGCTGGAAAAAAAATTAAAAAAATTTTGAACATAGATGAAAATTCAAAATTGCTTTTTAACAATCTTAACATTCTGGAGTGCCAAATGTTTGCTGAATGTGATTGGTGGAGTATTTGTTCGATTACCAACAATCTTTCTGTCATTTCATCAAAGCTGTTCCGTTTCAATGACTCCTTCATTCCAAGAGTCTTCTCTGGGGTTTTTATTAATGCAACAGTTTTACCGATGTAAAAGCTTTAAAAGCTTCACTAATGGTGTTTTACATCCCGCTTCAAAATGCTGTATTGTGATTGTCAGTGTTCGTGTGTTCGTCCGTTAGTGAATCCACCAAATATCTCTGCAACCGCTGCAGATAGAAAGATGAAACAAAACGCAAATTACTCTGGCGGCAAAGGGGAAGAAAACGAGACGATGACCTTGATCTTGAGAAAAGTAGGCCAGGGTCAAATTTCAACTTTCGTACTCTCAGGAATCGTAGATCAAAGTTAGTGCTTTGATCAATTAAAGTTGGTCAGAGAGTAGAACTAGAGAGAGTACAGTAGAACTTTATTGATCCCTTAAGGAGGTTCCATCATGGAAATTAACTAGGTCAGAGCACAAGCTTTGATCTTTGACCTATGAAAGTAGGCCAGGGTAAAATTTTGAATTCAGGGGTTTTGCAGGATGTTGCAATCTGTGTGGTTCTAGTTTATTTCTACATCAAGCTACTCATTAACTAATCAACTGACTGCCAGGTCTGGACGTTGGCAACCGGTGCTTCATGACGCCAGAGTGTGGACAGGAAGTGTTGTCCTAACCTGTCTTCATTCAATGGTATTCATGTATTCTTAGCAGAACACAAAGACCACATGCTAGACCCACTGCAGGGAGTCAGGTCCTCTTACCACCACCCGCAGCATCTTCATGATTCCATCACTGAGGGACGAGTCTTTAACAGCTGCTTTGACTTCAACACGATATTGTCCTATTCTCATGGGGATAATGATAAAGGACACAAAATGGGTAGATTCAGGCGCCATTTTGACTTCCTGTCGATATTTCCCACGTTTTGTGGCGGAACTGCACAAATGTGTTTCCTCGATCAGATCCACAAGCACCTTCAAAAACAGACAAAGAGACAGACTCAGATCGCCTTGGGTCACCTCACGGTAGCGTTTCCCTTTAGACACAATTCAGAACTTCTAACAACAAGTTTGGGCAAAAATAACGGATGTGGGCGACCCTGACTTACAGTAGCCTCGTCAGGGCGGATATTATGGAGGATTGCCTTAATTTCAAGCTGTTCTCCACGGACAGCAGAGTAGGGTACTCGTAGGTCAATGAAGAAGTCCTTTCGGACAATCACTTCCAATGGTTTAGAAACACAGATTCCTTTAAGATAAGAGGAACACAAAAAACAGGCATGTAAATAGAATTTTTTTAACTTTATAAAAGGTGGGATTAACACTACAAATGATTTCCATCACCTAATCCTCACCGTGAGTTCTTGACAGACTAATTCCAGTGAACTGCCAGGATGTCATTGAGTTTTGTAAAAATAGTTTTTTCGAATATGATGTGGTATCACTGAAACAAAGAAATGCATTTTTATTTATTTGCGCATTAAGAGAGCAAAATTAGCTTGACATCTTCCTGGTTTAAATGGATTCACCAGTTGGGCGTCGCTGCAGGGCAAGCAGGCAGTTCGATATCGAACCACAGCCAACTCTCAGGGAACTGTGTGCGAGTCGTTATAACATTTCTGTCCATGTAACTGTCGTCATCGTCTTCACCTAACATGTCATTGAAAGGTGATTAATTTTTCATTGCAGACAGAAATTATTTTCTAATCCGTTTTATGACCACCGATAGAACCCACTCAGGGCTACCCTGAACCCCTTTTCTTGTCTCTTACTGCGAGCCAGCTGGAGGTTGTCCTCTTTCATCTGAGCTCTCTGGCTTTCCATTTCTTTGCAGCAATACAAGAAGGCCTTTACACAGTCTGGACCATCAGTAATGTACTCGCTGCGAATGTCACACGTGTATTTGACAGGAATAGTTTTCATTCCGTCATGACAACAGGAACGCTGCAATTTGTCATCATAATGACTCACTGAAAAGAAAAAGGTCAACAGAGGAGCAAGTCAGTGGTGGACATGTCCAAAACCAGGTGTTACACAAGGTTCTCTATCAACAAATTTAAAACAGGGAATATTAAAAGTGCAAGTTATTCTTCAAGTTATTGTCATAATTTAAATTCTTAGACCATATCCACAAGATCTGTCTGTCTCAACTGCAGAGTAAGTATCGGAATGAGGAAAGAGGTTGAAATAACGGATGGCCAATGGCATGAAACATCAAGTAATGAGAATTTTGGTGAACAAAAGTGTGTCTTTAGCATCATTAGTTACATAGCAGCATTACTTACATAAGGTGGTCGTGACATTCATGATTGTATTGGCTCGTTTCTTTCTGCTTACAGTCCGACATTTCTGTTCTGAAACCAAGAGCACAAAATGTTATGAGACAAACACATTGTCTCACTTACATTACAGTAGAACCTACAGCAGAACCTACAGTAGAACCTACAGTAGAACCTACAATAGAACCTCAAGATATAAGATAAGAATGAAGCACGACTCGAAACTCAGGTTTTTTCTGAGTTAAGAATCCAACCAATGGCTCAAATCTCGAAAACACGTATGTCGAGTCGCTCGTATGTTAAGGTACTACTGTACTGGTACTTGGCAGATCAGTCATCCTTCCTGATACCACTACTACTACTTCTACTACAACTAAAAACAACAATAACAACAATAACAAGTACCAAGGCAGTCATAGACTGCAACATCCCGCGACTTAGGTCAGGGTAACCGGAAAGTAGTACCTGGCAAGTGCATAGCTTTGACCTCTCAGGGTAGGTCAAAGCTACGCACTAGCTTTGACCATAGATCAAAGCCAGTGCATAGGTAGATCAAAGCACTGGCTTTGATCTATGGACTTATTCACACTGGCCTTCTCCCTCATCTTCCCTCAGTTCATCATTGTGCAAAAGTTGAAATTTGACCTTGACCTAGTTTTCTCAAGGTCAAGGTCATCACCTAATTTTCATCCCCTTTGCCTCCTGAGTAATGTGCTTTTTGTTTCATCTTTCCATCTGCACTGGTTGTGAAGATATTTGGTGGACTAACGTACGTACGTACGGACGAACACACAAACACTGACAATTACAATACATCCCCTTCGCGGGCTGCGATTATCCCCTCTTTGATGCTAGTAGCTCAGTGGCAACTTCCATTTGAGAACTTCCCCTTGAAGCCTTGCAGTGGTGAGGTTCTGTCGGTTGATTGTTAGGTCTTGTCTCTGTCTCATGAGTTTATGACTGCTTACATACCAATTGTGATTGGACCAGTAAATTGTGCGAAAAGCACTGAAACCCTGAAGAGTTGGATATATGCATTCAAAAATTCAGAGGAAGGTTAGGGTAAGTTTACCTATAAAGGTTATAAAGCATTTTAGGTCCATCCAGAACTTTCACCCAAAACTTTTCGTGATTAGTATACAGTCACCCTCGTTCCTCGCGGTTAATGCGTTCCAGGAACCACACGCGAATAATGAATTCCGTGATAGAGCGACAAACTATTTATCTTATTTACGGTAATTTAAACATTTATGAACCCCCCCATACTGATATTAAACCACCTTCTATCTGTATTACCTTTTCCCACACTCTGATAGACTGTTTACAGCACTTTTGTGTCTCATGGAAGTCGAGACTCATGGAATGGAGCGCATTTCCGGATGCCGTCAGCCAAAAGAATGCTTGTATGGTATCACGTGACTGCCTACCAAAAATCCGCAATGAGGTGAAGTCGCGAGCATTAATGCACAAATGCGCGAGTGTGCACTGTAAATACAGCAAATAGATAGCAGCAGCCTGTTCAGAACAGGCATGAGAGAAGAGAAAGAGTTCTTACCAAGTCTGTAGGGAGTCGTAGAAGCTGTGTTGGATTCAAACAACAGCCCGGCATCATAGAACACACCCATCCCATCCTTCCCTCCACCTGGTGTGCAGCCGGTGTCATACTTCTCCACTACATCCCACACCTGGGCAAAGTGAAAGTTAGGCAAACACAGAAACAGAGAAAGGTGAGGTATTTTAGGCATGCAGTAAATACAGGGAGGCCGAGTGACAGGCAGCCCCATCTTTGGAGCGCCCCGAACGAGCAGCTTGTGGAGGGGACGGTGCCTTGCACAAGGGCACCTCGGCAGTGCTCGGGAAGTGTGCTGGCACCTCCTACTGCCAGCTAACACTCCAAGAGTGAATGGTCGGGAGCGGGAATCAAATCAATCAAACCGCCTATCTTGGATCATTGGACGACCAGCTCTACCGACGGAGCTACTGCCACGACGAAACATGCTGGAATCACCTGGATGATAAAGTCAGGCTCACGGTTAGCTAACGTAAGGAGAGTCAAACCCAACACTACAAAGACATGGTCAGGACTCCTCTGCAGACGTTGGTTGATGAGTCCAGTGTTGGATCCTCATCGGCTTCGTAAACTGCTGAACTTCTTCAGTAAAGTTGTTCGTACCACAACTTGTCTCATCATTGAAGATACGCGTCTCAACAAAGACCACAGACCCCAAGAGGGTTTTTTCTCAGAGATAAACCCTAACAAACCTGAATATCGGAGCCCCTTACAGCCCTGTAGATTCAGCTCCCACCCCCCATCGAACACATGACATCACACAGGACCGATTTGTGAAATGAACATTAATTTTCCAATAAACTGGTTATTTGTTTTCAGGTTGGTGCTTCATTTTTATTGTTACTTTAATAGTAATGGAAAATAGTTCCATCAATAATGATTAAACGATTAATTATCATTTCATAGCAACCAAATTTGTCCTACTTTAACACAGTGTCAAACAATCCTATTTATTTCATTGTTATAAATAATCCTTAATCATGATTTTATCACAATCGCTTACAATTGCCCGACTGAATTAACCCTTTAAGACAGACTGAAATGTGACTTTGAGACATAGGACCAAAGCGCTTTAAGTGAATGGATGTAAATCACGGTGAAGTAAAGTGAAGACTTGCCTTCTTCTGGGTGAGGCGGTGCTTGTTGTTCAGGACGTAGACGCCCTTGTCCACCGCCACCAGGCCCACCGTGGCTCCTGGATCTCCAGTGACCCGTAAACCAAACATACTACGAGGTTCATACGCTGCTGCAGGTCTGGATGACGTCAGTGTCAGCTGAAGTGTGTGTGTGTGTGTGTGTGTGTGTGTGTATGGGGAGAAACGAACAGCATTTTCCATTACTCCTGTCTCCATGATCCTGCTGTCACACACTCGTCCACCTCGGTGTGTGTGTCTTACCGAACCCATGCAGCTGTCTTTGACGTCCACCCAGACAGAGTCGGACACCACCTCGTTGTCGTTGGTGTGGTAGTACGCCACGATCCGGAACGACGGAAGCATTTCTTTGGTGATGAGAACTATCAGAGAAATCAGGGTTTGACCTCTGGTTCTGTGACGACCCTTGTTCACCAGCTGACCTCTGCTCAGGATCTGAGGAAACACACACACATTGTGTCTGTGTGCAAACTCCACACAGAGCAGGACTCGAACCCAGACCCGCCGTGTTGTGCGGCGACAGCGCTACCCACTGTGCCACCCATATATATTCATATTATTTCTATAATTATATATAATATATACAATACCACAGTTCCTCTCTGGACACCCTGTCATCAGCTTTCTCCAGATCTACAAAAACACAATGCAGCTCCCTCTGGCCTTCTCTGTACTTCTCTATCAACATCCTCAAAGCAAATACTGCATCTGTAGTACTCTGTTTTGGCATGAAACCATACTGCTGCTCACAAATGTTCACTTCTGCCCTTAGTCTAGCTTCCACTACTCTCTCCCATAACTTCATTGTATGGCTCATCAGCTTTATTCCTCTGTAGTTGCCACAACTCTGCACATCTCCCTTGTTCTTAAAAATGGGCACCAGCACACTTCTCCTCCATTCCTCAGGCATCTTCTCACTATCTAAGATCCTGTTGAACAACCCAGTCAGAAACTCTACTGCCACCTCTCCTAGACACTTCCATACCTCTACAGGTATATCATCAGGACCGACTGCCTTTCCACTCTTCATCCTCTTCAATGCCCTCCTCACTTCATCCTGACTAATCTTTGCTACTTCCTGGTCCACAACAGTCACCTCTTCTAGTCTTTGTTCTCTCTCATTTTCCACGTTCATCAACTCTTCAAAGTACTCTTTCCATCTTCCCATCACACTACTGGCACCTGTCAATAGACTTCCATCCCTATCCTTAATCACCCTAACCTGCTGCACGTCCTTCCCATCTCTGTCTCTCTGTCTTGCCAACCTGTATAGATCAGTGGAGTCGCAATAGTTGATGCGAGAATGTACGAGGGCGCACTGTATATAGAGTATATTCACACACACACACACCAGGTATGTAATGTCTCTGTCTCCATCGGGCTGCCTGTTCAGGTTTAGGCTGATATTCAGGTTGTCTCCCAGCGCCAGCTGAGCTGTATCCACACCTGTGTGAAGGAAACGTAAAGCTGGGTGTTACACACTGGAGCTCTTCAGCGGTTGGACCAGCACCGTCACCTGATGGCGTTCTCACGTTGCTCACCAATGTGGATGTAGTTGTTGTTCTTTGTTTTATATGGGTGGGCTACCATGTTGGCTGATGCTTGCTCTTCACGTGAAAGCTGAGGGTCGTCGGTCGTTGCCTGCAATGAAAGACGAGGAAAGACCATCAAATACACACAGTTAACACAAAACCACCTCAGATCAAACACACGTCCAGGACTTCTCTGGTAACTAACAGTAATAATGAATTCGTTGGAATAAACCAACAGAAGACGTTTCACCATTAGTGGGCGGTCAGGGCCAGCAAGGCCTTCTCTGCTGGTCTAACATAACCCGAAATCATGATAATATTTATTATAAAAGTTAATTATACTTTAATGCATTTCCTCAAATAAATATAATCAAATATATGTATAAATATGTAATTAAACATTGGAATATATGTAATATGACATCAACCAACACTGGGTCAGTATTTTATTTGTATGTTAGAGAGTTTTTATCCAATCAGAATTCAGCTAGCCTGTGTTGCCAGGTTGAATGAAATCTGCCCAGGACCTTCAGAATCTAGAACGCAGGTCTCCCTGCACTGAGAGTGAACGGGAACATACAGTCAATAGACGCGATAGCCAATCAGATCGCGAGTTGGCCTTCAAGGACCTGCTAGCTAGCCCACGTTGTCCTGACATGTACGTGTCCTGTGACTGGATACTCACTCTGAGAAGGCGGGGCTAGCAGACGCACATTTGAAGAGAACACGAAAGTCGGATCCTTGAACAAGCTAACCTTTTCTAGCTAACATGTTCGAGCTAACCTGAACTAGCTAACCTGTTCTAGCTAACCTGTTCGATCAAATCTGTTCTAGCTAACCTGTTGTAGCTAACCTGTTCTAGCTAACCTGTTCTAGCTAACCTGTTCGATCTAATCTGTTCTAGCTAACCTGAAATAGTTAACCAGTTCTAGCTAACAGTTTTTGGCGAAGCAAAGGAGAATGGATTTTGTGTTTAAATCAGCCGTTTGAACAGCTGCTTCGGTGAGAACCAGCATTTCATTTAGCTAAGTTGTCATATTTAATGTTCTAATTCAATTTCATTTATATCCAATCAATTATAACAAAATAAAATGACAAATATACTAAAAATGAAAAAAAAAAATCTTGCTCTTCTGCAATGTGTGTAATTGTGATTTTTTTCATACCTGATAGAGGTGATGCAACATCTAGTAGTGTGTTAGTGTGTGTCTGTGTTTGGTTTCTCTAGCTGTGGTGTCATAAATGATGGTCATTTCAGTGGTTTGTTGTGACGTAGGTGTGTGACGTCTATAAAGGTGTGGCCACAGGTTCTTCTGTACCAGCGACAATAAAAGGAGTTGAGCTGACGCCGGTTTTTGAACCTTTTTGAGAGAAGTTATAAACGTCTCAGTCCTGATTGCTACATTGGTGGCAGCGGGGGGAGCCGCTTACAGATTTATGGTATGTATTTATTCACATTTGACTAAGGAGAAGATCACTCAAGGCCTAGGTGTGAAATGCCTGGCCCACCGCTGCGTTTCACACAAAGTGACACAGGACAGCTGGTCACCACCGTCAGATTCACTATTAAATATCTGGTGATGTGTGAGTTTCAGTCTCTTCAACATTGATCAATGCTCCCTAACAGGCAGGAAGGACTTTAGTCCTCAGCAGCTGACATGAACCTGTGTTGACTCAGACAAATAAAGCTGCATTAAATATCTTTTTTTAAAAATCAATCTATAAAGTTTGTTGAGGCTCAAAGGTCGTAAACACAAAAGGTCATGTAGGGTCATTTCTGCACCGTGACTCTCAGACTGTCGGTCCTCGCTTCTGTGTTGACGGTCAGCCTCGCCATGCCGTTCTCTCCAGTCTGGCCACGGACCTGGCCTGGACCAATCACCACGGCAACGCCTTGTGCAGGTGTGCCATCTGGGTTGGAAACTTCAACCTGATGATGGAAACAGATGGAAGGAGAAGTATAAAGTGTGTCGTGATGGTTCTACCGCCTTTAAACATCTGGAATGATTGTAAAAATAAAGCTTATTGCAGGATATTTTAGGTGGTAACTCCGGTGGTAAACGAGGAACCAATTAAATTAATTAGAGTTACTACAGAAGACTTATAGAATATGTTTTATGTTGGTTATATGTTGAGGTTATATCATCTTTTTACTTAAAGATTGACGGACCTGGTTACATTTATTGGATATTCTCAGAAATTTCTGATTTATTCGTTTTTAAAATGTATGAAAATGTCGCTTCTCGGCCTTTTGGCTAAGTTCTAGTGTAGTATTGAAAACAAGGACTTAAAGTAAATGTAAATATACTTTACCATGACATCAAAGGACATTCCTGGTTTGTAATATTTGGGTGTTTTCCTGAAGTGGATGCTGTACGGTGAAGTCACAATCGGGATACTTCTCAACTCCGTCTCAACCATTTCACCACCTGGGAGTCGAATAAATTCAGCTCATGTTTCAGATCACAACAAAAACATCATGTCCAGGTGTGTTTCAGGTGGAGCGGAGGAAGAGCTGCTGCCATAGAACCCAACTAGACCCACAGGAGAAAGTTAAGTGGGCACGGTGGAAAGGAAAGGCTCCCATTTATTAGCAGGAAGAAACCTTGAGCGGAACCCAAGTCAGCAGACGGCCATCTGACCGGTTGGGTGTAGATTTTAGGTTGATCAAACACGCCGACTAAGCAGAAAAAGCGTTGGTATTTCTCACCACTCTCAGTCAGAACACTGACGGCTACAAAGATGGAGCTCCCCACCAATTCCTGAACGTTTTTGAAGGTCTGAGTGATGTGTTCCCTCTTCAGAGTGGCCGCTCCAATGCCATTGTCAACCTAGTGGGACATCGTTAGAGTAGGTGTGTTACATTGACAGATAAATAAATGTTATATAGACAGATTAACACAATACTGAAGTAACTGTGGATGTCTACTTAACAGTTTTAAAATAATCAAACGATTAAATGAAGTAAGGCTGACCGGAACTCTCTGTAGAGAACCTGGTAAGCTCCGTTTCTGGTCGTCTTTTAAAACCCCAAAGACCACATGGGCCGTCCCAGCCACCTTCTGCCCAAACAGATACCTGGAATGGACAGAGAAAGACATTTAAGATCACACTGAAGCAAACCAGTGGAGTTCAAATCAGAACAGTGAAACCCATGAAGAGCAAACGCCTCCATTAGAACCAACAGCATCTAAAAAAAAACATCTTCACGTACGTAGCTTCGATGTTTATGATAAAGTTCTGACGGTCCACGTAGAAAAAGGGTTTCTCCGGTGTTAGTTCCACCTCGAAACTGGGCAACACTGAAAATTGTTTAGAATTCTAATTAGTAAACTCAAATAACTGAGGACTGGAACAGCTTCATGTCAGTCGGTGATGGGCTCACCGTATTCTTTGACTTCGAACTCAGCAAAGTAGCTCTCCTTCGGGTTGCTGCTGAACTTTGCCACCACCTTCCACACCCCAGGGCTTCCCAAAGACGAATGCAAAAACAGACATTTATAATCCAATTTAAATATTCATAAGACTCAAAGATTTACATTCACACAGCAGCTATTTAGTCTCACCTGACAATTTCGCCCAGCTTGTGGTCTCCAGTGTAGATCCCTGATGTCAGAGACACAGGATCATGAGGTAAAACGATGCCTTCAGGGGTCTGAATTTTAAAAAATAAAACCATTTCATCAGCGATCTTCTGCAGGTTACAACTCTTCACATAATATACAATTAATTGTATGCTTTGAAAAGATTAAATAAATACCACAATTTCAATGGCAATGGAAGCATCTATCTTTTTTTTCTCATCCAGTTCCACAGGCTCCATTTGGGGCGTCACTGCAAACATCCTGTAAAGAACTGATATAGAGACAAAATGAGAGGTTGGAATAAAGTGAATCTGTTTGACTAACGCTCTACAAATCAAGGGTCTGTCCTGGAGTTTAACCATTTTAAAGGCTGGTTATTGGATGGAACTGCCAGGGTGGGTGGGGTGGGTTGGTGTGCCTTTTGGTGATCTGGGTTTACCTGTGGTATCTGGGCTCACCTGTGGTATCTGGGCTCACCTGTGTTATCTGGGCTCACCTGTGGTATCTGGGCTCACCTGTGGTATCTGGGCTCACCTGTGTTATCTGGGCTCACCTGTGTTATCTGGGCTCACCTGTGTTATCTGGGCTCACCTGTGGTATCTGGGCTCACCTGTGTTATCTGGGCTCACCTGTGTTATCTGGGCTCACCTGTGTTATCTGGGCTCACCTGTGGTATCTGGGCTCACCTGTGGTATCTGGGCTCACCTGTGCTTTGGGGTGTGTAGATGGTCTTGTCAGTCTGGATGAAGATGTAGCCAGACTGGAAGGACACCAGTACAACTTTCTCCAGCAGCTGGTCAGGATTGTGGAAGTGAGCCTGCAGGTGGACGTACTGCTTGACGTTGGGGTCCTTACTGAAGTCGCCGGGAGGGATCTGAAAGAAGGAGGTGGAGGCAGGGAGGTCGCTTTAGAAGCAAGGGACATGGAGGGGCTCTAGATTCCGTGTTTGCTCATCTGATCCAGTAGACTGAGTTCTTACAGTTTCTTTTACCTCCAGAAAGTAGTGCATCCCTGGGATGCACGTCAAAAAAATGTGTGCATCCCAACGTGACGTTTATGCATCCCAAAAGTAATAACAGAATATACGATAGAAGCTGTAAGAAAGGATTGAGTTTTGCCAATAGTACAATATAAAAACTAAACAAACTGTTAATTTTAATGATTTTAATAACAACAATGTCATAACTGTTTAAGTAAAAAAAAAGAGAGTAAAATTTCATATTTTTTTCAAAATGTTTCAGCCTGATAGTCATTCTTTAAAAAAAAGTTATTGAGATAAAGATGAAATACGGTTTTTTTCCATTTTTGCTTTTTGCTTTTCACTCAATAGTTTTCTTTGCCTTTAATTTATATATTCTCCTGTGGACACTGAACCGAGCTGAGAGAACCTTCTCCACACACAGATTTTTTTGGGTGCACCCTCATTATTTTGTCTTGAGTGCTGACATTAAGCCATGCCTCACCCATGGAAACAATCGCATCCATTGCGGTACAAATGTTTGGATTTCTGCTGGTTCTCGCTTGGCTTCTTCTGCGTCTTTATCCGTACTGTTCGTAGTAATATCTGTCTCTCTTTCTTCATTAACCTTTGATTGTTTTTTATTCAATGAAGCACTCATTGTCACTTGGTTTTTCTCTAACTTTTGCATCTTTTTCGGAGCCATGGTGATTATGGGGGACTAACTCGCCGCTCTCTATCTGCAGCGTGCAAAACGAGCATCCGTTTGGTCGATTTTAATCGGGGTGACCAAAAGAGGAAGTGTTTTACTCACGGTTATTTTTGCGAACGCCTGGAACTTGTTTGCTGAGGTGAGGGTCACAGATGCCGTTTCTAGCCTGGTGGCTTTGGTTGGATGGTTCCTCACACGGATGTCGACGTTGATGTCATGATGAGCATCAGGACAGTCTTGACACTCCACAAAGACGTTTTCTGCTGTTGCAACCCGCAGTAAGTTGGGGGCCAACATTAACTTCCTGCAGACCAGAGGCAAGACACAAATGTGTGAGGGTTGTAAATGGGACATGAGTGCGCAAGAGTCCTGTAGCTCTTCGTGCAGTGGGGAATTGTGGATGCAAGTTGGGTACTAGTATGGAACTAGTAGTCCATACTGGGTACAGGTGTTCCTGTATGCTATCCCAGCTACTTGGCTGGGCCTGTCCATGTACACTGATCCAGCTAGCATCCTACACCCCGCTACTACTGTATGCGCTGGACTGTCTCAAGGGCATCTTTGGCCCCTTAGGGAACCCAGAACATAACTACTCTTACAATAGGGCCTGATCTTCTGCTGTCATGATTAGCGCCTCAGTCCTACGTCAGTCCATGGAATCGTTTCCATCAGATCCCCACATCACACATTACAATCATCTGGGGACACCTTCGGAGACCCAGAGCTCTGTGTTCAGAACAACTGTCCAAAGAGTTACAAAAGGATTACTGTCAAAGATCCAGCATTGAATTGATAACTCACTTATAACACCTGTCGTCTGTTTGCCATCTGGTAAAACACATCACTATGTAAACTGTGAAAGAAAAGGGGGTCACCTTACCGGACTAAAAAAAACGCATTACCCTGACTCACAGACAAGAAACCCCTAACAGGACAAATTATGAATGATCGTAAAATATAACCGACTCGTATTTGTGTCCATAAACTCGATTAAAATAGAACCTGTTAATGTTGTTGTTGATTATTATGAAGCTGGACAAACAAAAAAGTATATTTCAGGTTTGCTTCGGTAATAATAATTTTGTTAAAAAATGGTAAAATATAATTTGTAACATTATTTTTACATTTAGAAATAATTTGAAAATAATTAATTTATTAAAAATAATTAATTTATACAATTTACAAATAATTTGCTTTGCAAAAAATAATTTCCCCAAGAGAGATTAATAAAGTACATTTCTTCTTCTTGGGGTACACTCCGGGTACACCAGCAGTGTGCCTGGAGTGTACCCCGGCTCTTGCCCGTAAATCAGCTGGGATAGGCTCCAGTAATCCCCGTGATCCGAAAAAGCGAACACAGTATTTAAGACGGTGAATGGATGAATGCTGGCTCCACTGGTGAACTTACAGTGGAGTTCCGTCAGCCGGACGAGTGAACGAGGCCCAGGCCAACGAGGCCACCAGCACCAGTAGTGTCTTCCTCATCCTCCTACCCGATACTGATCGGCTGTCCCTCTGCAGAACCTTCCATTTATCCAGAATCCTCCCTCACTCCACTGCTCCAAAGTACTTGGCGAACATGCTGAAGCACAAACAGACAAACACATGATTTCCCAGCAGCTGTTGAGAAATTCCCTGCTATCTCTGCTCGGACGAAAAAGATAAACGGGGAAAATCGATGAGGGTTTAAAACATTTGACTAACCAGCTTCAGCTTTTGGTCAAACAGAAGAGTCAGATCTCAGCTTGCTCTGAACTTCCTGTATTAATCTTCCTGTATTGATATTTAAAAGACAACAACGCGGCTAACAGGAGTGTAACACTGTTGAAAGTTCATAGATAAACAGAATTTAAGTTAAAAAGAAACGGTACCAGGACAGGCCATGTTTTTACTAATAGAGCAATGCATGTTGGGAAATGTTAATATATTATTGAACATTGCACTGAATATTTTTTATGTAATATTAAATGTGAAAAATGCCTTAAATAATAGAAAGAAAGAGTTAAGCAAAAATTTTGTTGATTTATTTTTCCCCCCTGAACTTTTGTGAATGAGTCAATCACATCCGGGTTCAAAGGAAGTGAGATGGAGAAAGAGAGACCGGAAGTCCAAGTTAGCCGCTGAATCAGTAGCTAATACCTTTGCCAACAAGCTAGCGGAGCCGTGACGTCACGACTAGAGATCGTTGTTGATGAATTTAACGTTAAACCGCTTCTTCCACTGGTTTAAGTAAATCTTTATACTATTTTTATAAAACAGTTGAGCTCACGGTCGTCTATGTTTATACTTTAAGTAAGACGAGGAGTAACTTTGTTTAAGCTTTAGAAAATATTCAAAGGTTTTTGGTGTATTAAGAAGAAAAGTAATTCCGGTATGAAATCCCAGATAAATTATCGTCGATGCTAACTGATGCTTAGATCGTGCTTTAGGTGAAAGACAATTACATGAATGCTTTAAATTAATAATTCCTGCATTGGTTGAAAGTAAAAGAGCAGAAATAATTGATGATTGAATAAGATAATAAACACATTAGCCAGTACATGCTAGAGAAGAGCTATTTTGGAGGATGGACCAAGGCATTTAGCCCCGCCTTCCCACAGGTGAGGGAAGTTGAAGAAGACGAGTCTGGAGCAGGAAGACGTCACTTAGCGGTTCTAGCTTCGAAAAAGACCGAGTTGCACTTTTCATAGATAGATAGATAGATAGATAGATACTTTATTAATCCCGGAGGAAATTGCATGGCGATATATTTTCTAAATGTTGAGTTGGAGCCATCTGCTTTTAAATCTTTAATACATGAATTATCGCATCCCGCGATGCTAAGAAAGCTAGCTTAGCCTGCTAGCGCTGTAAGGTACAGGTCGGTTCATGAAGCGGGGTTGTTTCCCTCTGATATCATGCAGGTGAATTCTCCCGTAGGTAGAAACCTGAGATGTTCATGGTTGGATAATTGTCCCATAAAGTATGACGGTCTCAAACAACATAGTTGAGTGTTGATTTGCTTTAACTATCATTCATGTGTGAGCAGGTTTTTATCTCCAAGTTTCCGTCTGTTGGAGGTAGGAACTAGATGTCACTGGAGGCCTTGAGGTGTTACCAGCTGAGATGGTTCTAGGATGAGTTGTCCACCACCACCATCAGTTCTTCTGGGAAGGAGTCCCCAAGGGGCATCCTGACCAGTTGCCTGACATCAAGAGATTATAAGAAAAACTGAAGTTAATCTGGAAAGCTTCTATTTGCAAAGAGACAGGTCACATGATTACTGGTACCACCTGTCAGCAGTGACCTGTCCAGTTTTCTAAACAGGTGATTTGGGTTTATTTATCAACTTTCCCAGGATTCTGTTGCCCTTATTCCAAACTTTTCTAACAGGAAGTAGAATGAAGACTGGCAAAGAAAAACCCCTTCTGCTACAAACATTTGCACAGACAACAATCACATGACCCGGAGAGGGCAGACCACCTTTTTCCGGTTGAGAACCATGGCCTCAGACATTGAGGTGCTGATCCTCCTTCCACTCGTGTCACACTCAGCTGCAAACCACCCCAGTGCACGCTGAAGGTCCAGGTTTGATGAGGCCAACAGGACGACATCGTCTGTGAAAGGCAGAGATTACATCTTTTGGTCCCCAAACCGGACTCCCCTGGCTGCACCGACAAATTCTGTCCAGCTGAGCCACTGTGCTGCCCTCATTTAGAACAATGACTGCCAAATATAAATGCATGTATTTCTTTGTTTTTCAGATGTCCAGTTGATGTTGGCGACAAAGCAAGAGGTTGACCCTGAGCAGGAGGATTTAAGGTTCAATCTGGACCAGGATGTCCCTCCAGAACCTCCACAAATCGAAGAGGAACCAGTTGAAGTTCAGACTTATCAGGAGATCGATCAGCTGCAAGGGATGAAGGAGGAGAAGGATGTCACAGAGTTCAGATTCTCTTCAGTCCCTGTGAAGAGTGAAGAAGATGATGAAGAGATGCCTCAGTCCTCACTGCTTCATGATGAAGACATTAAAACAGAACACAACGGAGAAGAGTGTGGAGAACCAGAACCAGATGAGACCAGGTGTCACACTCCACTGAACCAGAGGACCTGGAGGAGACCAGTGAACCTCAGTTAGACTTCAACTACATCCTGGAAATCCACCAGTGAGCTTCTCTGAAGGTGGTTCAAGTTCTGGTGACAAAAGACATCTGCAGGAACACAGTGGAGTTCAGACTGGAAAGAAAACATTCAGTTGTTCAATTTGTAAAAAAAAGTTTTCCAACAAGATATTATCTTGATAGGCACATGGTCGTCCATACGGATGAGAAGGCCTTTTCTTGTTCAGTCTGCGGTAAAAGATTTAGACAAAGTAACACCGTAAGGCAACACATGAGAATCCACACCGGAGAGAAACCCTTCACTTGTTCAGTGTGTGGTAAAGGATTTAGATGTCATCGAAATCTTGGTAACCACACAAGTACCCACACAGGAGAGAAACCCTTCAAGTGTCCAGTTTGCGGTACAGGATTTAGTCAGGGTGGAGGTCTAAAAGAGCACATGGGTACCCATACAGGTGAGGCATTCATCCTTTGTTCAATCTGTGGTAAGGGATTTGGATATGGAGGGGCGTTAAAAAGACACATGAGAATACACACAGGAGAGAAACCCTTTGGTTGTCCAGTCTGTGATAAAAGATTTAGTCGTAGTAGTGATCTCAAGATGCACACAAGAAGCCACACAGGAGAGAAACCCTTCAGTTGTTCTGTGTGCGGTAAGGTGTTTAGAGATGGTGGACATCTGAGACGACACATGAGGATCCACACAGGAGAGAAATATTTTAGTTGTTCTGTGTGCAGTAAAGGATTTAAATGTGATGGAGAGCTCCGACAGCACGTGAGAACCCACACAGGTGAGAAGCCCTTCCTTTGTTCCGTCTGTGGTGAAGGATTCAGACAAATTGGACATCTCAGTAAGCACATGAGAATCCACACCTGAGAGAAACCCTTCAGTTGTTCAGTCTGCAGCAAAAGATTTAGACATAGTAGTGGTCTCAAGGTGCACGCCAGAATCCACACCAGAGAGACACCCTTTAGTTGTTCGGTCTGTGGTAAAGGATCCAAACAAAGTGCTGGTGTCAGGGTGCACACAAGAATCCACACAGTGCAGTAAGGTGTTCAGACAGGTAGTAAAAACACAGTTCAGGGCAGTTGTGGACAACTTTATGTGGAGTGAGGAAAACCACCTCCAACTCAGCGTGGCTATGGCAAAGGAACTGGTGGTGGAATGGGGGGAGGACGAAGGGACACGTAAACCAGGTCTACATTCAGGGGGTCAGTGTGGCTATTGTGGAGGATTACAAGTCCTCCGTAAATAAACAAACTGATGATTTTGCCATGAGTTTGACACGTGGTAGAAAGATGAAGGTAAATTACAAACCAATCAGAAAGATGACTTTCTCAACAATCTGCACAAATAAACACCATGGAGGAAACGCAGAAACTATCAAATGCATGACTTCCTCCCACTGACATCAAAGCTACAAATACACTGCTGGGGTCCAACAGGAAGGGATGTGTTCCAAGTTTCAGTATCAAACGTTTGATGTCCCTGAACGCTATCTGTAGTTCTTCAGAGGACACCAACAGGTAACATGAACCAGGTACAGACTGAACCCACCTGCTGTCTGGAGGTGGACCTGAGGACCGAAGACACCGTCCAGGAGCTTCTGTCGTCCACAAAGCTGCTCCTGGTTCTCGTGGTTTGCTAACGTTCTTTCAAACTGCTCCATGATGTCTTCAGCAGCAGCAGTTAGTCGCTGCAGGACAAAAGCTCTCAGCGTTTGGACGTCACACATTTTGACTCGTTCACAGCACAACTTTTCCTCCAGACACGATCCTTTACAATCTGTTCGCTGATGTGCTCCGAGTCCACAAGATGGTTTCCGGCTAGCAGGCTAAGCTAGCTGCGTTAGCTCGTCGGGGCGGAAGCAGAAAGTTTCCTTGTTGAGCGTCTTCCGGTCCAGAGAACAGAACAGAGTCTCTTCTGACAGCTGTTCACACAGAAAGACGCCAGAAAGCCTCTTTGGGATTTCTCCAAGCTTCACCGGCTGGCGAGGCCTGACAACTTCTACCGCTGCTGGGGCTGTTAGCAATAGCCGAGCGCTGCTTCTTCTTCTCCGTTTTCCTGCTCGCTCTGCCGGCTGTCAAAGGGCTCTTCAGCTCGTTGGCGCCACCGTCTGGACTCCAGTGGAAGTGTTGATTTCTAGTAGCTCATCTCTGGTTCTACCCGACAGCCGTCATGTTCGTTAGTGGCAGCTGCCGCCCCCTGGTGGGCGGGAGGGTAAACAGCAACCTGACGGCGTCACAGTTAAGGCGAATATAGCGATAAATTACTGAAAACGATGAAATAGACGCATAAAAACAAAAATTTTCAAAAATAAATAATCCCGGATAATAATAAAAATTACTGAAATACTAAATTGAAGATATGGTTCTTCTGTTTGCTTTTGAAAATGTTTAAAAAAATTTATATGGAATCGGCGGACTTTTATCCTGGGGAGCTGCTGTTTGGTACAGAAGTTTTGTATTTTCTTAGTCGGTTTAAAATCCTCCACGTTTTCCTCAGTCTACGAACAAAACTGTCTGAACTTTTATTAAACCACCTGTTTTAACAGCATGAATGCATCCGTCAGCGCCCAGGTTGGAGAGAGCAATGCATGCTGGGACCTCAACCACAATCAGACGCATTAGAAGACAGACTTTTGACGCAGGAAACACACCAACACGACGCGTCAGCTTCCCTTTTCCCCGTATTTATTTGAAATTACTCCACGATAAAAACACGGTTGATTAACATGATGTGGCTGCAGGGTGTCGGTTCTCACGGTGGACCGGGGGGGGGGGGGGGGGGTGAGACCGGTCTGCTGTGCGACAGGTGAGCGTACATCCTGACAGGAAGTGCAGTTCAGTTTGTGTTTGGTTGGTCGCTGCGGCGGCTGATGGTTCGGTAAAACCTCACCCCCCCCCCAATCCAGCTCCTTCACCCTTCAGGCCAAACATCCAGAGACGACCTACCACCAGCTCTACGATCACTTCTCTCTATATTACAAGTTTTTTTACAACATAAAAATAGATCATTAACCATGATTATTACTCCTTAATGGAAATAAACAATATTTATTGCATTTTCAAATAAACGCGTTTCTTATTTACTGTGTTGTCATCGACGCCGCGCTGAGAAACAAACGATCACTGGCACCCAATGAGACAACGGCTGGATGTAAGGCAGGGTCCAGCAGGGGGCGCCGCGGCGCCGCGCCGATAGCTTAGCTTGGAATTAGTGTTTTAAAGTCAGGCTTATAGAAAAAAGTGTCTAAAACGGTTTTCTGGCACTTAGTGTTCCTTTTTTTTTTTTTTTGGTTAGCTGCTACCGATGCTAATCTGAACAATCTGCTCCTTGCATAGCAATTCAACAATTCAACACCCGGCGGGTTCCGGACCGACTCCCCTCCGGAGATGTGTTCCCGTCGGTGACGAGCGAGCCAACCGGACGAGACGTCGTCACGTCAACAGGAAGAAGAGTGGAGGAATCGTGCAAAGTGTGTTGGCGCCGTGCAACATCGCCCCCCCCGAGGTGAAAAGATAAAGTAGGAAAGTCAGGATGGGGGGGGGGGCAATTTAAAGCAGCGAAATGGTCCCACAGAAAAATGAGAAACGACCCGGCGAGACGTCGTTCCGGTCGCCCGCGGCGACTGAAAAGGATTTGGCACGCTGGGCCGGACTAAGCCCCGCCCCCCACCTGGCACTGTTGGAATGGCTACGAATCAAAACCATCCGTCCTGCTGCGGGTCGAGGTCCAATGAAGCTCCACCCCTCCTCGTAGGGGTGGGGCTTCACCCGACGCCATCGGGCGAGCAGACGGATGTTTCCGGGTGCAAATAAACGAAAACAACCTAAAGAATTCACGAGCAGTTTTTTTTGTTTCCAAGCAGAAAGCGTGCGTTCACGCCCGTTTCCACACCTCCTGTCGATTCTCACCCCCACATTTAAATCCGACACCAAAATCATTAAAAAAAAAATCAAACAAAAATCAGAGAAATCAGCACAATCATGAGAAAACGCTGGAATGTGTGGGCGTGGCCCCGACGTGTCAGCGTCCAATCGGCGGAGGAGGAGGAGCCTTGTGCAAAGACGGGGGGCGGGGCCCCCCGAGTGATGGGTGAGTGTGGGAGGGGGCGGGGTTCCCAGCTGGTGATAGGGGGTGTGTTTCCTGGTGTGTTGGTGATTCGAGCGCCTTCGCCGCCGCCGACATCCGTCATCCATCCATCATCCATCCGTCATCCATCCGTCATCCATCCATCATCCATCCGTCATCCATCCGTCATCCATCCATCATCCGTCCGTCATCCATCCGTCATCCATCCGTCATCCATCCGTCATCCATCCATCATCCGTCCGTCATCCATCCGTCATCCATCCGTCATCCATCCGTCATCCATCATCCATCATCCATCCCTCCATCATCCATCTATCATCCATCTATCATCCATCCGTCCGTCCGCCTGAGAGTCCGAGTCCTGAGCTGAGGGCCGTTCACCTCCCCACCGGGGGCGCCGGGGGGGCTCCCCTGATCATGGCTGAGGGCAGAAGGAGGGGCGGGGTCACTATGGGTCAACAGTTTGTGTTGTTTTGGTGCAAAAAGAAATAACTAATAAACACTTTTAGTCAATAAAAAACAAACAAGTGCGTCGGGGGCGGGGCCTCCTACCCTTGTTGCTCCTGCTGGGGTAGATCTTGCTGAAGTGCCTGTACTCCTCTGGGGGGGGCAGGTCCTCGATGGGGTGGAAGTTAAACTTGGATTCGAAATCATCTGCAGGAAGACAGACAGGAAGCAGCAGGTTGAAGGGGGGGGGTCCGTTTGGGGTGACAGGGGCCCAGATCCCAAACCGGACCCCACCCGCTGTGGACTAGAACCCCCCCCCTGCCAGACACGGCGGTGACTCACCAATGATGGACTTGGAGGTGGAGAAGGAGTTGTGTCCGTTCCGGATGGGTGGGGGCGGCGGGGGGGGTCCAGCAGGGGTTCTGGAGTTGGATGATGATGATAAGGAGGAAGAGGAGGGAGGAGGGGGCGGTTTGCCCCCTCGGCTGTGGGGCTCAGAGGCGGCCGAACTGTGGCCGCGGTACGGGGGAGGGGGAGGAGGGGCGTCACGACCGCCGTTCCGAGACCCAAGGGACGGCACCTGGGGGGCTGGACGACAAACGACAGGAAGGTCTGCAATCAGCGCCGAGCGGGGGGGTCAGCTGTAACTAATACATGTAACTAAATGTAATGTAACATGAATACATGTAACTCCTTAATGTTAAACACGTAATAAATTCAGTTATTCAAGTTACAAACATAGTTTGTAACTTGAATAACTAATGTTTGTTTCTCTGTTCTAACATAAATCCTTTTCATTTGTCAGGTTATTAAACCCACAGAACTCCATCAATCAAGGATCAAACTATCAATCAATAAAGAAAAATAACATCAGACACAAGTTAGGACATTAACTTTGTTCACTACGTTCAAAGTTAAACCAGGTTGAATTAGTGCATTGTGGGAAATGTAGTTTCTGGTCAAAGATACTTTATTTATCCCGGAGGAAATTGTACACACTGTTGACCTATTAATTTTTAGATGCTGACACACAGAATGATGTGGAGGGCCACATTTGGCCCCCGGGCCTTGAGTTTGACAGACAGGAGGAATGCAGGAAGCTTCAGGAATGTAGAGCGACCAGGACGCCTCCTGACCAATCACAACACAGCTCTGGTGACATGTGACTTCCTGTTTAGTGTTCTGATAATTCGTGTGTTTCCTCTGAGTCTGGACCTAAAAGGGGTGTGACTGAGTGCTATTATGGGATGTTTCCTCCCCAGGAAGATCCACTTCTGATTGACTGCCGATGATCAATCATCTGCAGCGTGTGTGTGTGTGTGTGTGTGTGTGCACGCGGTACCTGTTCGTCTTCCCGGCGGCTCCCTGGCGGGGGGCGGGGGCCTCCCCCCCATCTGGTTGGATGGCGATGATGACGGCGGTGGGGGCGGGGCGTGGCTGCGCCCCTGGCCACCGACCCCAGACGAGTTTTTCTTGTGCAGGGAGTTGCGCCTCTGGGGGAGCTCCGGAGCCCCGCCCCCGTCGCCGTGGGACGGCCCATTGGAGGCGTTACCCGACGGCCTGTACGGCGGAGGGGGGGGCGGAGCAGAGGAGCCGCCGGTGGGCGGTCTGCTGGAGGAGGGAGGCGGCTTCACCGAGCTGGGAGGGGTGGGGCCTCTGTTGGGTGTGGGTGGGAGGGGCTTCTCTCTGCTGTGGGAGGAGGAGGATGAAGGGGCTTTCTGATTGGATGGCGGAGCGTTGCTACGACCGCCTCTGCTGAATGGCGGCGGTGGGGGCGGGGCCGAGGTGCTGTGCTTCATCCCGCCCCCGGAGGAGGCGGAGCTGCTGCTGCTGGAGGGGCGGGAGATGTCGGGGAGCGACGGGCGCTGGGAGCGCGGCTCCAGCGACGAGGGCTTAGTCGGGGGGGAGGGGGAGCTGGAGCGGCCCGACGGGGGCCGGGGGGCCGCCGGCCGGGACCCCGGGGGCCGCAGGGCAGATCTGCCTACCGAGCCTTCTGGGGGGGAGGGGAGAGGGGTGCAATACGGAAAACACATTAAAGTTATTAAAGTCAGTCGGGTCAAAGGTCACAAATGAGTCTTTTTGCTGACTCGTCAGTGATGTCATCAGTGATGTCATCAGTGACATCACACCAGACTTACTCAGGATAAAACGACCACATGACGCGGCCCCTTACCTCCGATTGGGCGTAGCTTCGGCACGCCTCCTTGGAAAAGCCCGCCCATTCCCATTGGGGCTCCGCCTCCAAATCCTCCTCCTCCTCCTCCTCCTCCTCCTCCTCCTCCCCCGCCTCCTCCTGACTCTGGTGAACAGATTGACGTCAGATTAGACGGACATGGAGGAACACACACGCGTGTCCCGTCATGTTGAATAACTCCATTCCTTGCCCTGTGTGTGTGTGTGTGTGTGTGTGTGTGTGTGTGTGTGTGTGCGTGTGTGTGCGTGTGTGTGCGTGTGTGTGCGTGCGTGCGTGTGCGTGTGTGTGTGTGTGTGTGTTAGACGTGTTGAGACATGATTAGCTGTGACCGCCCGCAAATCAGAGAAACAACAGAAAACATCTCAGGTTTAGAATCTAATCTATAATCTATGATCTATAATCTCATCCAATCCCACCGCCTGTGTGTGTGTGTGTGTGTGTGTGTGTGTGTGTGTGTGTGTGTGTGTGTGTGTGTGTGTGACTCACTCTCCAGCACCGGGGCGCTGCGGTCGTTGATCCCGTTGGTCTTCTTTAGCCGCGTTCCTTTGCAGATTTCTGACAGCAGCGCTCCGCGGTCTTTGGACTCAGACGAGCTCAGTTTGGGGGGGGTCGTATTCGCCTGCGGAGACAGAGCACAGAAGGTTCACACCCCCACCACACCCCACCCCCCCACACACACACCCACGTGGCCCCACCTGAGCTACACGTACCCCACGCGTCACTTCATGTGACGCATTCTGGACACTCACCTGACCCAAGGTGGGGGGAGGAGGGGGTCCTGGGGGCGGCGGGGGCGGGGGAGGGATGGGCATCTTGTCCCGTTGGCACCTCTCTGCTGGGGGGGTGAGGATGAGGGGGGGGCGACTTCACCGTCCGAACTCGGCCGACGCGCTTTGACTCCTACAAAACAGAAAGACACAACTGAGCGTGGCTATGGTGACCTTTGAACCCTGGAGCTAGTGAACACACACACATACACACACACACACACACACACACTTGGCTGGCCCCGCCCCGCCTGGGGCTACACACTTCCAGTGCCGAGCAGGTTTTCACAGAGGGAAGCAGAAGGAATCTCACCCAGCGAGCCAATCAGCCGCTGACGCAGAGGCAACAGTGTGTGTGTGTGTGTGTGTGTGTGTGTGTGTGTGTGTATGTGTGTGTGTGTGTGTGTGTGAGGGGGGGGGTGTCCTCTTGGACTACAACCAAACGATCAGAAGAGAGTTTGAAACAGACTGAAACGCTCTTGTTAATCTGGCAGAGGAATAAAAACACGCTAACACGCTAGCTCTGCCGGTGTCACATGACCACACGCGTGTGGCGACCTCTGACCTGTGCAGTTAAAACAACACACAACATCAACAAGTATGACGACGTTGATCTGGACTCTGGAAAGGCCTGATGGGAATTTTCCACGTCCTGACAAACTGCCGACCGAAGCGATTCTCCTGATGGGGGGGGCATCAACAACCTGGAGGACGTCTGTGGAAACGACCAGAGATGGTGATGATGTCATCAAACAGGAAGCGTGACTGAATCTACACCAAACGCTGACGAAACAAAGACCAGAGCCGCCGGTTTGGACGCATCAACGGCCACCGTGTCCACTGGGGCGGTGCAGCGAAGGAAAGGTAGTGCAAGATGATAATGGACCCGTCTACTGCCTGGATAACACCCAATGGACCCGTCTACTGCCTGGATAACACCTAATGGCCCCGTCTACTGTCTGGATAACACCCAATGGACCCGTCTACTGCCTGGATAACACCCAATGGACCCGTCTACTGCCTGGGTAACACCCAATGGACCCGTCTACTGCCTGGATAACACCTAATGGACCCGTCTACTGCCTGGATAACACCCAATGGACCCGTCTACTGCCTGGGTAACACTTAATGGACCCGTCTACTGTCTGTATAACACCCAATGGAGCCGTCTACTGCCTGGGTAACACCCAATGGACCCGTCTACTGCCTGGATAACACCCAATGGACCCCTCTACTGCCTGGATAACACCCAATGGACCCGTCTACTGCCTGGGTAACACTTAATGGACCCGTCTACTGCCTGGATAACACCTGATGGACCCGTCTAGTACCTGGATCCCCTAACCAGAGACCCCTCCAGTCTCTGGTTCCTCTCAGCTCAGTCTGTTTATTTCTGGTGGACCAATGATTCCATTTTCACTCAACCAGAAGTCAAGCTGAAGGCGAACAAACTGGATGGTGACTCAAGGCGATCCGACCCAACGGGACTCAAGAGGGTTTGGATCTGCTTGATCAGACCTCTGGTGGTCGGGTCTGACGTTCAACACATCAGAAGCAGCTTTGAGGGAGCAGAAACGGTCCTGATCCTCCTGACGCCCAACCTGAGATCCACCGATAGCGGTGATACAGTAATCCCTCGCTTATTCACTCTTGAAGATGAGCGGCTTCACTACATTGCATATTTTTAGTAGGTAGTCACGTGATACCGTACGCACATGCTATTGGCTGACAGCATCCGTTGTGTTCCGACTCACGGTTCCTTTTGCGACTTTTCTTGAATCCAAAAGTGCTTTAAACAGTCTGTCGGAGTGTGTGAAAAGGTAATACAGATAGAGGGTGGTTTAATATAAACGTTTAAAATAACCGTAAATGATAAAATAGTTTGTCGCTTTTTTGCAGAATTTGTTTTTCACAGGTGGTCCTGGAACGCATTAACCACGAGGAACGAGAGATTACTGTATATTTTTTATTCATATTTTTATATAAACTGTCTCCCAATCTATAAAAACAGGAAACCGTTTAAAAAACAAACTAAATAAACTTTAAAAACCTTAACGGTGTTAATATGTTAACTGTTAAGTGTCCCTGTTTGACGTTACCAACAAAAGAACTTTCAGAAAAGTAGAATAAAAAGTCTTTCTTGTTCTTTAATGATTTGTTCAGACCAACAGGCCGTGACCTCTGACCCCTGTCACGTGACTAATCCTTCCCATTCTCCGTCAGCGGGAGGTGAGGTCTGGAAGTAGGTCACGGCCGTTGACGTCCGTTGACCCAAACGCATCACCTGTGTGTGAGGCCGCGCCGACAAATACACCCGGAAGTTGGACACCTGTGGGGGTTTTCAGTGACGTCACCAAACCGATCGCCTCCAGGAACTCAGAATCAGTCACAAAAGTTAACTCAAACGGAAACTTCAGCAAAATCAGGACAAAAACAAACAACATTCAAACCGAGTGACATGAAGTTCCACCTGAAACCGGAGCTCCGGCCCCCCCCCGGCCGCTCCCAGGTGAACCTCCGGTGGAAAACACACCTGGGTGGGATTAGTTAGCCTCAGCCTGCCGGCGGCTCACTCACCCTGGCTCGGTGGACACGTCTGGCGGCCCGGGACTCCCCAACAACATGGACCTGACGAGCAGTGGGACACCTGGGGTGGGACACCTGGGGTGGGGGGGTGGTGCTGACAAGTCCCGGTGATGCGACCGAAAGTCACCCGAAACACCGACGGGTTAGCCGGCTAACGCTAGCGGCTAGCTTCGGTTAGCTGGTTAGCATGGAGCTGTTTACCTCCAGCTGTCAGTCAGCGCGGTCCGGCTGGCTTTAACTTCTGTCGGAAGGATTTTCTCTACGGGAAAGAAGTGCGAAATTCACTCCCGACGGCGTTCGAGAGTCGTTTCAGGCGGCAACGGAAACTTTAGCCGCACTCCTGCCCGGCGAGCGGAGCCATACTCGCCGTTAACAGACTTTTATCGGACCGTCTCAGAAACCCGGAAACGGGCCGACCGACACAAAATGGAGGCGACGTGTGTTGCGTTCAGGTGCTGCTCGGAACTTCTACGACTTGACTCGAGTTTCCGTCGTGGGCACAAGGAGTTTTCTTTTAGTTGAAAGAAAAATGCTTTCATTTCTTTCCATTAAACAACGCATATTAGCTGATTCCGCTTGTGACTCAAATGATTTGCTCAAAAATAAACACATGGACCCGTAAAGCTGAACTCCCTCCTGCCATAATGCTATTGCTTACATGTTAACTAATAGATAACAACCTAATAATACATGTATTCAAGTAAATAGTGGGAGATTCTCTACGTATTACCGCTTGTAAAATACATTTATGTGAGTGTTATTAACCATTTAATCCTTCTAATTCTCTTTCGCCACGACAGGATTCCTAAAAATCTCACGCAACTATAAATCCCTCACGCATGCGCAGTACGCTCATTTCCTGTAAAGATGGCGCTGATCAGGACAGCGGAGCTGTGGAGGGCGTGCGGCAGGTTGTTGCCCCTGTTCCCCTCCGCTATCAGAACCCAGAGCTCCGTGACCGTGGGCCCGGTGCCCCGAACCTCCCTGTCCAGCCCCCCGTGGCCGGAACCAGCGATCCACGACCCGGAGGAGGAGCGCAGCCGCCATGCGGCGGTGGTCCGCACCGTGAACGAGAAGCTCCGGCGGCGGGACTTCGGCCGGCTGTTCGCCGTGGTCCACTTCGCGGGTCACCAGTGGAAGGTGACGAGCGAAGACCTGATCCTGGTGGAGAACCACATCGAGGCGGAGTGCGGGGACCGGATCCGGATGGAGAAGGTGCTGCTGGTGGGCGCGGAGGACTTCACCCTGCTGGGGAGGCCCCTGCTGGGGGGCGAGCTGGTCCGGGTGGAGGCCACGGTGGTCGAGAAGACCGAGTCGTGGCCCCGGATCCACATGCGCTTCTGGAAGAGACACCGGCACCAGCGCAAGAAGGTCGTCATCCAGCCGCAGACGGTGCTGCGGATCAACGGCATCGAGCTGGCCCCCACGCTGACGTGATGCTGAGGCTGGGGGGCCTCACACACGGTAACATGCTAAAAGCATGTTTAAAAACATGTTTAAAAACATACGAGAACACGTGAGGGGCAGGACAACACTCGGGACTGTGGGTTACATTACACCTGTGAATAAAAACCACCTGCTGACCTCCAGCTCCTGTCTGACGTCACTGTTGATGATGATGATGATGAAGATTGAAACACCTGATGAGTAATAGTTGTTTATTCTGGAGAACATTCAAGTGTTCAGGGTTGAATGTTAGTTTTATAGTCATCTGAAGACTGTTTGGCTGACCTCTACATGACCTCTACATCAGTGGTCCCCCACCCCCGGTCCGCGGACCGGAACCGGTCCGTGGGTCATTTGGTACCGGGCCGTACAGAAAGAATAAATAACTTACATTACTTCTGTTTCATTTGTTTCAGAGTCTGAAAGATCTTTTATTTTGAAAATGTTACTCGATTCTGTTACATCCGTCTGTCAGTGGACCCCGAGGGACATCGGGTACCGGGCGACACACAAACTTTTGACTTTTTTTTTAAATTGATTACCAGACTAAAGATTTTATTTTGAAAAGTGACGCACAGACGAATGCGCGCGTCTGTCTCGCTTGACAGGTCTGGGTCACGTGACAGGTTACCAGCCGTTACCCCTAAATTAAGCGCCCACAACCGCCCCAGTGTTCTGGATTAAAGTCAAGGTAGATAATCCTGAGATCGCCCAAAAAGTATCTTACTTGTTTCCATTCCCAACCTCCTGTCTCTGTGAAGTGGGATTTTCTGCAGTGACCGTAAAGAAAACCAAACTGGAGTAAACCGGTTAACGATTATCGAGCAAATGAAGGCTGGACTAAAACGGTTGGGGGCCGCTGGTTTACATGACCTCTACATGATCTCCTCCTGACCTTTCATGCGTGTTCTTACCATGATGGAGGAATGAAGAAGCCAGAATCACTTCATCAAAGTCATTTATTGATTAATGGTTAACAGTCATCACATGATTTCCATGCTAACACTGGTATCGGTAATGTAACTCAACTAGTTATTGATCTAATTATTAACTAGGATATTGTGGAGGACTACAAGTACTTGGGGGTCCACACTGACAATAAACTAAACAGGGGGAGGCACACTGATGCCCCTACAGGAAAGGCCAAAGCTGACTTTTCTGAGGAGGCTGAGGTCTTTCAACATCTGCAGCACCTTGATGAGGATGTTCTACCAGTCTGGGGGGGTCAGTGCTGGGGCAGTGGTTGTTTTTTACTTTGTTCTACTGTGGAGTTACTGTAACAAAAAGCACTTTTCCCCTCAGGGATTATTAAAGCATTCTGATTCTGATTATTAATGTAACCGTTAACAACTAGTTATTTAAACAGATTAGATCTATTTCCCAACGCCGGCGCCCAACGGGAATGAATGGGTCATGAACTTGTATAACTCCACACCCGTTAACGGAACCACTTCCTTATTGCCCTCCCCACCTTTCTCACCCCTTCTACAACCGCCTCTCCGATGGTGATGAGGGAGTAAAACGGGTTGCTGCTCTCAGCTGTGTCTCTGGCCTCGCCCGCGTGGCGGGCGAACAAAAGCTTCTTCTGCTCCTCCAGCTCCCGGTGGTGCTGCTCCCTCATCTGCTGCATCATGTTCTCCATCTGTCTCTCTTTGTCCTCTCTGTCTTTCTTCCTCTCCTCCTCTCTCTCAGCTCTCTCCTTCTGTCTCTCCTGGTTCATCACCATCATCTCCTCCTCCCTCTCTTTCTTCTCCTTCTCTCTCTCTTTCATGATCTGCTCTTGAATCTTGTTCATCTCCTTCTCATATTTCTCCTGAATCTTCCTCTCCAGCTCCTCCCTCTCTTTCTGGATCTTTTCTTCCTTCTCCTTCAGGATGCGTTGTTTCTCCTCCTCGATGGCCCTCTCGGCCTCTTGGAACATCTCGTTGGTGTAGTGGCTTCCTCCATTCTCCTCCACCATACATCTGATCTTCTGGAGCAGCTTGGTGATCTGAGAGCGATCCTTGGTCTTGTTGTTGAAGACGTGGTAGCGACCGTTACATCTGTCCACCAGCTGCTGCAGGTCTGGACTGTCAGCCAAGAACTTCTCTATGGTGTCCTCCAGAAGGTCTCCGCCGGTGAAGAGCACCATGCTGTATCTGTCTGCCGCCTGGCCGAAGATCTCCTGGATCTTCTGCACCGTCTGCTTTTCCTCGTCGGTGTATCTGCCCAGCCGGACGACCACCAGGAACACGTGGGGTCCAGGAGAGGCGAAGGAGATGCACTGGCAGATATCTTTGGAGGTTTTGTCGTAGCCGAACCTGGTGTCGAACAGGCCCGGGGTGTCGATGACGGCCACCTTCTGCCCGTCCACCGTACCTTTACCTTTGAGACAAGATACAATTCACTGGTATTGACCCCCGTTGGGGGAAATACCGTCTGAGGGGACCATCAACATACGACAACACAACAAAACAATGTGTTACAGAACAACATGAATGAACAATTTTGGTTACTCAGAAAGTTGTGTCAATGACATGAGCTTCATGACATGGCCTCTGAACTTCTTCTGATTGATTCATCAGGTACAAACGCTGGGAAAATCGAAGGAGCTGAGAACGGATCTGAAAAAGCCAATTGCTCAACAAGTCAGGAAAGTCACTTGGAGCCATTTCAAAGCAGCTGCAGGACCCAAGAGCAACAGAAAAAACGCAAGTTAGCACCTGCTGCTGAGAGAAAACTGGGCAGGAGGGTGAAGAGTCAACTGAGAACCACCAACAAGCAACGGCTAAGTCAGGCTACAATTAAGGTTTTAGAATGGCCTTCCCAAAGTCCTGACTTCACCCAAATGAGAACATGTGGATAAAGCTAAAGAAACAAGTCCACATCAGAAACCCTGAACTGCATCATTTCTGTGAAGAGGAGTGGTCAAAGACTCAACCAAAAGCTAACTATGGCTACCAAAAGGACCTGATTGAAAGAACGTGTATTTTTGATCCAGTAGATTTGGTTTCATTTTTGTTTGAGCCTCAATAAAGTCATAAAAGAACCCAACTTCTTGAATGTTTTTGTGATAAAGGAGTGTCTGTTCCAATCCCTTCATCAGAGACATCAGAGTCGTAGAAATACAGCAGTCCCTCGCTATAACGCAGTTCATGTCACAGTTTCAAGGATTGTTTTAGTGCAGTTTTAAAGCTTTTTCTTTCATAGCACATTGTGTTCTGCGTCCTGATTGGCTGTAGACCATTGTCAATCCATGTTCTACGTGTGGCGTCTCCAGCTCACCCAATGGATATGAATCGCCCAACAAACTTGGGCGATCCATAGACGACAATGTAATGCTTGACGCGATTAACTCTATAAATATCATGGTTACCTGCGAGGTGAACGGTTGTGTCAACAGACCACCAAGAAAACACAAAGACAAGGACCTACACTTTAGAATACCCTCTGGGAAGCTAGGAAGGAGATAGAGAACACGGATAAACCGAGTCAGTATGACCCAGGATCCGAGGGTCTGTCATGAACACTTTACCTCGGAGGATTTCCAAAGAGAATTGAAGGTAAGATCATTTTCGGAAAACCCATAGTATTAATTCTGAATTCCCAAGGTTTAGTGGATAATTAATGAAGGTCTGGAGCTACTGGAGGTGTTGTATAAATGTTGTTATGACCAGAAGGTATTCTGGCGTTAAGTTCTTTACCTGTGTGTGAACTTTGGACCACTTGTAACATGTCCACATTACAATGAGCTGAGTCGGCACGTTCTAATAGAGTTCAAATGTCCACACGCCGCACCTACACGGGTTTTTGAACACGCAAACACCCAGAAGTGTCATGTTGTTGAACGTCTACACACTCCCCGCGCCAACGAGTTTGAACGTTGTCCTGAAGCTAATCAGACCGTCGTCCACACAGAAAATTAAACATCGCATCTCTTTTTCAGTTCCTGTGTCTAAACATGAACATCCAACTGCTGACTGGTTATTTTTCATAATTAATAAAGAACACCCCCCCTCTGCATTTACCTTTCTCAGAGTCCACAGTCAGAGAGTTCGCACCGAATCTGGACTCGAAGCACCGTCGCCCCAGGATGGTGTTTCCAGCAGCGCTCTTCCCACTGCCCGTCTTCCCCACCATCACCATCCTCACCTCCTCATTGTTGGTAATGATGAAGCCTGTGAAGGAGAGAATCCATCCATCCATCCATCCATCCATCCATCCATCCATCCAATAAGCCACCATTTACAAGAAGCAGCTGCGGTTCTTTTTTAAAAAATTTTAATTAAAAACCCTCGTTCAGAACTCACCCGGGTTTTGGGGCCCGTTCATGTTGGGACGGTCGTTCATGTCTGGGTTCCTGTCTGACGGAGATTCTGAGCTGGTCTGGAGTCTGGAGTGCTTTATAGGCAACAGGCCACGCCCACAAGCTTCTACCGAAAGTGAAACTAAAACGAATGGCTTTAAAAACACTGTGTGTGTGTGTGTGTGTGTGTGTGTGTGTGTGTGTGTGTGTGTGTGTGTGTGTGTGTGTGTGTGTGTGTGTGTGTGAAACCTTTTTATGTTTGGTGATGAACTGTTTACAAGAAACCATGTGACATCTGGAAACCCCCTCCGCCACCCCCACCCAGCAATGTTATTCTGTTGGGTGATTTGTGTGTCTTCCGTGTGTGTGTGTGTGTGTGTGTGTGTGTGTGTGTGTGTGTGTGTTTCTACAAGTATCACCTGACTTCTTGAAAACCCAACATCTTGACTTCCTGCCCCTCCAGCTCTGCTTGCTGTCTTCTTTTACCCCCACTGTCTCTGATCTGATTCTCTGCGTCGCCCGACAGAGAGGACAACCGGTGTGTGAAGGACTTCACTCAACAATTCCACTCATGTTTGTTTTATTATATATAGTCAAAAGCAGCAGGAAGAGTAGCAGCTGAAATAGTGGGGCTAGCAGCAGTAGTAATAATATAGTGGAACTAAAGGCAGATGGAGATGATAGACAGGAATTATCAGCAGCAGCTAATAAACCTGAAAGTTTGAGAAATGCTACGTTTCACTTTTATGAAAACCAGGAGGCCTAGAGGAAGACCAAAGAGGAGGTTTATGGATGTAGTGAAAGAGGACATGAAGGTAGTTGGTGTGAGAGAAGAGGATGAGAAGACAGGGTTAGATGGAGGACACTGATTGGCTGTGGAGACCCTGAAGGGAAAAGCCTGAAGGAGAAGAAGACTCTGGGGGAGGGGTACTTCACAAGCTTATTGGCTTCTACCCGTCAGCCCTTTTTTTTCATATATATATTTATATATATATATATATACTGTATATATTCATTCATTCATTCATCTTCCAACCCGCTTAATCCGCTAACGCAGGTCGCGGGGGAGCCGGTGCCTATCCCGGCAGTCTGATATATATGACTGTCCTCACCACTGTCTCTATGATATATACTGTATATATGACATAGATATGATAGATATACACATCCATTTATATATACATATATATATACACAGTATATATAGCCACGCCCACAAGCTTTTGCCAAAAATGAAACTAAAACAAATGCCTTTAAAAACACTATAATAACATTGAGGTGTGACCTCCAGCTTTGATTTATTTTATCCATCACCATGACAACCTTCATCAGCCAGTGTGACCACACTGTACAATGATTAAGATTAAAGATTACAGATTGAAGATCATCTTATTAGCTGATATGAACCGTTTACAAGTAAACACGTGACCTCTGTTAAGCTGCCGTCCATCACGTCACCATCAGGGCAGTAGTGAAGTCCAGTTTTTATCATTAGAGGCGGCTGGGCAAAATAAAACCAATTCTCTCGAGGTAACAGTTTGAAGTAGTCATCCACGCCTTTGTCACCACTAGGCTGGACTAGATCAATTCCCTTCATGCGGGGGTCAGTGCTTCCTCCATCTCCCGTCTCCAGACGGTCCAAAACGCTGCTGCACATCTGCTGACCAGCACCCGTAAACATGAGCACATTACCCCCATTTTAGCCCCACTCCACTGGCTGCCCATACATTTTAGGATCCATTTTAAATTTATTTTATTTACTTTTAAATCCCTGAATGCCCTTGCCCCGCCTTACCTCTCTGAGCTTCTACACCCCTATGTACCTGCTCGCTCTCTCAGGTCAGCTGATCAGCTGCTCCTGAGATCCTAAAACCAGACAGAAGCCCAGAGGGGACCGTGTCTTTACTGTTGTGGCTCCTAAATTATGGAATAATCTGCCTCAGCAGATCAGAAAGACCTCTTCTGTCTGTTTTTAAATCTGTGTGAAGACCTACCTCTTCTCCTTGGCTTTTAACACCTAGATAGACACCAGATTTTATTTTATCTTATTTTTTTTATTGCTGATTGTATGCTTTTGCTTTCATCCATATTTTATGTTTTTAATTGATTAATTTTACTTATAATATTTGAGCCATTTTGTCTTTTATCTATAATGTTTGTTCTTTTTTACGTATTCACCTGTACAGCACTTTGGTGGACTGTGGTTGTGGTAAAGTGCCCAACAAATAAAGATTGTATTGGACTGGTCTGTCCTCACCACTGTCTCTATGATCTCGTTCACATTTAAATGTTCGACACACTACAGTTTAGCTGTGATCACTTTGACTTTATTGGAGACATCAGGAGTGACGTTGCTGGAACTCAGGTCTACCTCAGAAACGTCTCAGAAGATCGTACATCCGTCGTCATGAATAGTACGTATCTCTGCTAGCATTCGCACCCGCTGTCGTTCCTCCTCCATTTCCTGTCTGTGCTTCTCCTCTTCACGTCTTCTCATGGATTCAAGCCTCTCCTTTCTTTCCTGCTCCTCTCTCCTCCTTTCTGCTTCTCTCTCTTCCTTCTCCCTCCTCCTCTCCCTCTCCCACCTCTCTCTTTCCCTTCTCCGTTCCTCCTCTCTCTGTCTCCTCTCTTCCTCTCTCTCAGCCTGGAGCTTCTCATTCATTCTTCTAAACTCTTCTTGTTTCTTTTCCTGAATCTTCCTCTCCAGCTCCTCCCTCTCTTTCTGGATCTTTTCTTCCTTCTCCTTCTGGATGCGTTGTTTCTCCTCCTCGATGGCTCTCTCGGCCTCTTGGAACATCTCGTTGGTGTAGTGGTTTCCTTCGTTCTCCTCCACCATACATCTGATCTTCTGGAGCAGCTCGGTGATCTGAGAGCGATCCTTGGTCTTGTTGTTGAAGACGTGGTAGCGACCGTTACATCTGTCCACCAGCTGCTGCAGGTCTGGACTATCAGCCAAGAACTTCTCTATGGTGTCCTCCAGAAGGTCTCCGCCGGTGAAGAGCACCATGCTGTATCTGTCTGCCGCCTGGCCGAAGATCTCCTGGATCTTCTGCACCGTCTGCTTTTCCTCGTCGGTGTATCTGCCCAGCCGGACGACCACCAGGAACACGTGGGGTCCAGGAGAAGCGAAGGAGATGCACTGGCAGAGATCTTTGGAGGTTTTGTCGTAGCCGAACCTGGTGTCGAACAGGCCCGGGGTGTCGATGACGGCCACCTTCAGCCCGTCCACCACGGCGACGTCCTGAGCGCAGCCCACCGTCGCCGACTGAGGACCGAACACCGACTCGAAGCAGGGCCGACCCAGGATGCTGTTCCCAGTGGCGCTCTTCCCGTTTCCGGTCTTTCCCACCATGACCAGCCTGAGATCGGCGTCGCTTCGTTCTGCATCGGAGAGGAAAAAGCGTGAAAGGTAACGATGACCATTTTCCTATTTTAATTTAAAGCTGAATTTTCTTAATTTCTTTCTATATTCAGATAAAAAACCACTGAGAATTTGAAAAGCTCCGTCCCCATGTGACACTAACATGAGAACATGAGGATCCCACCTTACCGTAACGGAATCTGCTTTCCATGTCAGGACTGATGAAGGTCCTTCTGCTGTCTGAGTCGTCTGAAGGCTTCAGCCAACGTCTCCTGGAAGTGGTGGAGTCACACAGGAGTGAAAGTGAAACTGATGGTTCACCAATGACTCAGTGGAGTTTAGAACGTACTAAAAACACACCCACTCAAATGACTGCAGGTCAGTTTAAAGGAATAGAGAAGTCTATCGGGGGGGGGGGGGGGGGCTGAGATGAAAACCGGTTATTTTCTGACATGTCACAGCTCTTGTCAAAGACGCGCTGTTGCTTGACATTTGGATATTTGTTTGTCTGTTTCTTTCTTCATGAGTCATAAAGTTCATTCATTCATTCATTCATTCATTCACATTCTACGTCTAACACGCTGACGCCAGTTCTGGGTCAGACCGGGTCGTGCTGCCCCCTGGTGGAGACCTCTGTGAAGTTATTTTCGGTTTAACGTCACCAATTTTAGGTTATTTTTACTCTAAATCGCTGAATTTTCACATTTACCTCTGAAATCCTGATCAGAGACCTGTGGTGAGTCATTGATCACCCTGGATCGATCAATGACTCCACTAGCTGTGCTGGTAGCTAAACAGTGAGACCGTAATGCTATCAATCTGTATGTCGCTATTAAAATGTTCAGACACGTTTGATCTATGAAGTAAATTTCCGCAATATAGATAATGTATATAATGTAGTGTTTTTGTCAACAACTGAATGTGTGTAACGTCTTTCTGGAGTTGAGCGGTCCTGAAACCGCTGGGAAAAGGCATGAAGTGATGCACGCAGTTGTCCTGCCTCATGGTAGGGGGCGCTGGTGATCCCAGAAGAAACAGTAAACTATAATATATAGTCAGCAAGTCAACTACAGCCATTCATTTGTTTCCCGCTCGCCTCGTCTTACTACAAACATAGAGGATTACGTATCCCAACTCAAAATTTGTTCGCTGCTTTTCAGAAGGAGCGACCCCTGGACTTCATTTATAAGTAACATATAAACAAACATGTAGGAAACAGCATAAGGTTTATTTAATCAAATGTTCTTATATTTGTGTTATTTTGTACGTGTAAATAATTCTGCTCTGAGACTTTAAAGTAAACCTTCCATGTCTGTCCTCACCACTGTCTCTGATCTCGCTCACATTTAAATGTTAGACACACTATCTATTCGTGGAACATGTTAAAATAGTAGTTTGACCAATCAGCACCATGTGTCACTAACATGAGGATCCCGCCTTACCGTAATGAAATCTGCTTTCCATGTCTGGACTGATGAGTGAAGGTCCTTCTGCTGTTGGAGTGTCGTCTGAAGACTGCAGCCAACCTCTCCTGGAAGTAGTCGAGTCACGCAATTCAGGTTCACGCAATAAAACAGTCCGGGTTCACGAAGTGAAGCAGTCCAGGTTCACACAGTGAAACGGTTCCTGGATGATTTTGCCTGCATCACTTGTCCCAGAATGAGTCAGTACATGACATAAACAGGACATTCCAGGAGGAAGTGCCTTAAACGAACGGGTCAAACCATCAGATAACTTTCTCTTCCATCTTCATCTCAAATAAATTTTGTCTGATATTCACATTCAATTCGAGACGACACAAGAACACAAAGGGTTACGCACATCCGTGTCTTTATTATCAGATTATTGCACTCAGATTTCTAGCTGCATGGACAAACAAGAAAAAAAGAAATCAAGCCAGAACATCAGAAACGATGGGATCAAAGTTCTTCTGTCCAAAAAACATCCTGCACACACACAGTGTGTGGAACGATCACTACCTGTACAAGGAATACTTCTACCTGCGTCACATGTCGACTTCAAGTTACAACAGTGTGATTAAAATGCATGTAAATACACCACATACATGTGAGGGGGAAGCAAACACGCATGAAGCACCAGAAGCACGTCTTAAATAAAGCACTAGCTGCTGTCGGGCTGTGAACCGAGGTGCAAAAATAAAGAATTTATAACCGAGTGTAAAAACGTGGAGAGTCACTAGCGTCCACTAACGGTGGAAACGTTCCCCACGCAGAGGCTGCTCAGGAAAAACACAGAAAACACTGGTTCTGGTTGTGGAACCGCCTTCAGGACCTGGAATGAAGCCAGTTCTGAGTCGGTAAGTCTGTGATCAACGTCAACGTCATGCTTCAGAAACAACCACGGATCATCAGCGTAAAAAAACACACCAAAATCCCAACAAAGGCATAAATAAATAAATAAATAAATAAATAGATTTTATGTTCAAAAATAACCTCAAGTGTTCCTTTCTCTGCTAATGATCTTCAGACTAAATAAACTGACGACGAGACCCTTTTGTTTCTGACGCCTTCTCGTTTCTCGGCGTTGGTTTCTCAGACAGTCAAACGCTTTCAGTCGTGACCTCCTGGTGGTCGGTGACGTGCAGGAAACACACCAGGTGTGTGAAATATTTGATGTAAAGGACGTCTCCACGACTACGTCTCTTCACAACTCGCACGCTAACGCTGTTAGCTAAACATGTCATGGGACCATAAACGTACATTTTGACGATCAATCACTGAACTGAATGAAACAGCTTACCTTTTCTTTTCTTTTCTTAAATCAAGTCATATTTTCGGAGCTGGAGTGTTTCGGAGGATGTTCCCGTAGGAATGCACACACACACACTTACGTCACGCGTGTCCACGTGCGCTGCGTGAGGACGAGGTGAAGCAGTAAGGTGCGGCGGCGGCCATGCTGAACACCAGGGTTCTGGCGTCTACGCCACTTTAGTGACTCCAGATTGTTTTCAATCCGGCAGTTAACTGGTTAAATCTGGTTGTCCAATGGGTTGCAGGTTTTTGTCTTTTTTTTGGCAGCTTCCAGAACCGAATTGGATCGTTTCCTCGTCTCCGTCCGTTCTCCTGAATATCCCTAAAAGGATCTTTGGACAGTTTTGGACCTGCATTTTGGATCGTTTTTCAGCATCACGCTGGTTGGATGGGCACCATTAGGTGGCAGTGATGTGCTGTTGCCGCCCCACAAAGGTTCAGAGGTCACCTGGTGGCCCATGTGGTCTGACCTCTGAGCGGTTCTGTTGATTTCTGCCCTCGTCTAGGCGTCGCTGGATTCTTACGATTATGGAGCAACATCGACTGTCGCTCAGTCTGTCCGGTAACACGTGCTGCTGGTCACGAGTAAAAACCAAGTGCCCCCCCAAGCCCGGTTAGGTCTGGGCCTCTGGCAGGGACCGCCCAGGCTCGCGTGGCGCCGAGGGACCGGCTGCCATTGGTCGGTTGGCGCTGCAACACAGCTGGGCTTTGGTTGCTGCCGTCGACGAGGAGGCGCCGCCAGCCGTTATGGGGCCGTTCAGGTTCCGGTAGGGCCGCTGGCGCGGGAGCGAAGCCCTACGGCGGGGGGCAGGGATCGCCGGCGAGCCGCGGAGGCACACCGACGGGAAGCTGAGCCCAACCAGGCAGCAGCTCGGACAGGAAATGACATCGTCTTGGTCAGAGGTGCCGTTGGGATCGGCGTGCCGAGCCTGGCCTCCGTTGTACCCGTTGACCAGCCCCCGCCCACCCCACTGCTGGCCAATCGCAAGGGCCGAGCCGTTGTTATTGTCCAATCGCGGCAGGGGAGGTAAGGAGGGCGGTCCGTTAGAGATGGGAAGCTGCCAGCCATTGGACGAGGCGATCCTGGGCGGTCCTACGAGTCCGTCCGTCGCCTCTGGAGACTTGGTGCAGTCCATGGGTTCCGTCAGGCGGATCCTCTCCTCTTCCTCCTCCTCCTCTTCCTCCAGCCGCTCCAGAGAAACCATCTCCAGCTTGGCGAGGACTGAATCACCCCCCGATCCATCCGCCTCCTCAGCTAGCTCCTGATGCTCCTCCTCCGTCCTCGACTCCTCCTCGTCGCCCGCCGTCCCGCTGCCCAACGCCTCTTTGCCCTTCCCCTCCGCCTCTCTGGAGGAAGCAACGGTCCGATTGAGCTCCGGGGTGCAGGGGAGGGACCGACACCTCCTGGGCAGCGCCAGTGCCCCCGGCATCCCTCTGAGGGGGTGGGGCGAGGCACAGGGGTCCTGAAGCGCCGGCAGGGTGAAGGTCAGGGAGATGACTGACTTGCTGGGCGTGTCCAGGAGCTTACAGCGACCGCCGTTCAGGTCGTGTCGGAGAGAGAAGGGGTTGACCCGCGCCGGGGTGCAGAGGAACGGGGAGGTCAGAGTCGCCGGGGGCAACATGTCCGACTGACTCCTGGCCAAGCCTTGCCGATGCTGGGCGTGGTCAACAGGGTGACAGGGAGAGCTGCGCCGCCGGTAGGGACTGACGTCCGCCGCCACGGGCTCTGGAAACAGACAGAAAACACATGACACGGGTTCACAGGCGCTTCCTGACGGAGTCGAGTCGCCGTTGGTCGACGCCCCCAAACGATAGTCCACCCTTCAGAGATAAAAGTCTCCCTGGTGAACCTACCCAGAGCGGTGGTCGCCACGCCCTCCTCTTCTTGTTCCATCCCCTCCAACGTGAAGACGATGTCAGAGAACGACGGCCGTCTCTCTGCGCTCATCTGGAAACGGGAGGGAACCTTCATTTACGACCCGGTTCCTGATCCGGGTGAGGTTATGGAAATGAGTAAAAGGCGATTCTGTGATATCGAGTACTAGACTTCAGACCAGAGGTCTCCAACCGTTTGTTCTCCACGGAACATCCTTTAAGGTGTGGTGGATAATACAAAAAAATAAAACACGACCAACATAAACCTGCAACATCCTGCAACCCACCCTGACCTACACTGAAAGGTCAAAGCTATGCACCAGCTTTGATCTATGGTCATACACGGGCCTTCTCTCTCGTCTTTCTATCTTGTCCAGGTCCTGAGTTTACAAAAGTTGAAATTTGACCTTGACCTAGGTTTCTCAAGGTCAAGGTCATCATCATTTTCACCCCCGTTGCTCCCTGAGTAATGTGGTGGACTAATAGACGGACAATCAAACAATTACAATACACCACTTTGAAACGGGATGTAATTACCGACTGACCCACAGACCGGTACCGACTGACCCACAGACCGGTACTGACTGACCCACAGACCGGTACTGACTGACCCACAGACCGGTACCGACTGACCCACAGACCGGTGCTGACTGACCCACAGACCGGTACCGACTGACCCACAGACCGGTACTGGTTCCCGACCCGGCGGACGCTGGACTTACGTTACAACAGGTGACGGCGAGGCTGAGGAAGGCAGGTGGACAATCCCCAACCAGACTCTCAAAGGTGCCGACATCCAGACCGAAGTCCTGCACACAGGTACACAGGTGGAGGAGCGTTACTCCCATCATGCCGTGGTACTAGATCACTGCTCTGTCCATAGTTTTGTTCACAGGTCTCTAGTTGATGTTTAACACTCAGTTTAAACCACAAACATGCTGTATTCTTGAACACACACCTCAGTCCTGGGTAAGAAATCGGGATCGGCTTCGATCCGGGCGATGATCTCACACAGGATGATGCCGTACGCAAACACGTCCACCTGAGCGGCGAGCAGGAAGGGGGGGGCGGGGTTATTATTGTCAGGTAACGTCTGCGTCTCAACAATCATTTTAACTGGATCCTCCCACGTCGGTCGCATTGCGATGAACGCTAGCTGACGTCTTCTCTCGTTTATTCGTGGAACTTAACGGGGTCGCGGTGTTTACCTTCTCGTTGTACAGCTCTCCTCTCAGAACTTCAGGGGCCATCCAGTAGGGGGAGCCCACAATGGCCAGAGGCTGCTTCCCAACACCATCGCTGGGGACAACCAGGCACTAGTTAACTCGTGTTTGTCAAAGTTAACCACATTGATGCGTCAAAGACGTGGCAGGAGATGCGACACGGCTCCCGGACTGATTCCTGGCTACGTGAGGTCACTTCCTACGTGGAAACATCGCCTGGATTTCGCTCAAACTGACCTGTAATCTGGGATTTTCTCGGCCAGGCCAAAGTCTCCGACCACTGCGGTGAAGACGCCGTTATCACAGCGCACCAGACAGTTCTAGACAGGAAGTCAGACAGTCAAGGACATTCCCAACACCCAAAAGAAGACTATCTACCGACGGGCCGCTCGCCGGACGCCTGGGACCTGAGGTAACACTGGGCGCAGTCTCCCAGCATGCTTTACCTTGGAGGTGAGGTCCCGGTGGAAGATGCCCTTGCTGTGCAGGTACTGCAGCCCCCGGGCGATGTCCAGAGACAGGAGGATCCGGACTCCCCAGGACAGGTACAGGTCACTGTCCAACAGCTGCTCCAGGTTCCCCCCGTTGATGTACTAAAGAGACAGGAAGGACACGCGGAGTCACGACGGCGCAGGAAAGGGAGCGGCTGAGGGAGGGACGAAGACGAGGAGGTTACCTCCGTCAGAGCGTGGAGCTGACCTTCGTGCACGCAGACCCCGAGAAACCTGAGGGGAGGCGAAGAACAACAGAGGTCACAAGAATGGTGCTGCACAGCATCATGGGAGTTGTCTCCGTTGTTCGGCGCTGTTGGATTTTGGATATTTTAACGTGAAATCGATGCGTAACAAAACGTCTGTATTGAGAATTACACTCGTTCCTCCAGATACGAGCCGTCGCTACGAGGTCAGATTCAACGCTCCAGGTTCTCCTGTAGGTTCTCCTGTAGGTTCTCCTGTAGGTTCTCCTGTAGGTTCTCCTGTAGGTTCTACTGTAGGTTCTACTGTAGGTTCTCCTGTAGGTTCTCCTGTAGGTTCTCCTGTAGGTTCTCCTGTAGGTTCTACTGTAGGTTCTACTGTAGGTTCTACTGCAGGTTCTCCTGTAGGTTCTCCTGTAGGTTCTTCTGTAGGTTCTACTGTAGGTCCTACTGTAGGTTCTACTGCAGGTTCTACTGTATTATTGTCTTTGGACAGCGTTATTGACCGCGCATCATTTCCTACCTGAGTATGTTGGGATGGCAAAGTCGGTTCATGAGCTGCACCTCTCTTAGCATGTTAGCCTTGTTGCTAGCCAGCGTGTTCATTTTCAGCGCCATCACCTGCCCTGTGATGCGATGCTGCACCTGAAAAACAACCAGAGGCAGGTGAGACAGGAAGTTGAGAGGTTTCCCCCACAGGACGCTGAAAAGGAGTCGGACATCCGGTCGGTATCCTCACCAGCGTAGGGCATTTTGAAAAGCAAGTACAGCTAGTCCTCAAGATACGAACAATCGTAGATGCTAAAGACTTGACGGTAACTATGGGTGGAGTTAACTGTTTGATTTCATTGAGTTTCTCAGAGGAATCAAACATAAAGGGGCGTGTCTGACTTTTGATGAGCAGGAAGTGACATCAGCGCGTCATTCAGGTCAATGTGGTGAAAAACCTCAGTGGATTAAAGCTGGGCTTAGCCTCTACACCCCCCAGGAGGAAATTCATTCAGAGGTAGAGATGTTAAAGTTACATCACGGTACTACAGGATTTTATTATTATGGGATGTTTAATGTCCTGTAATTGTTTCTGATCAGTTTGAGGGAAAAGAACTTTAGTATTTAGAGTAGTAATGACATTACTTTAGTATTTAGAGTAGTAATGACATTACTTTAGTATTTAGAGTAGTAATGACATTACCTTAGTATTTAGAGTAGTAATGACATTACTTTAGTATTTAGAGTAGTAATGACATTACTTTAGTATTTAGAGTAGTAATGACATTACTTTAGTATTTAGAGTAGTAATGACATTTAAATGACCTGATTTAGTAGATAATAGATTAAAATGTAATCAATAACGACTTACAAACAGCCCTTAGGAACAAGTTGTGTTCTTAGCTACAGAGAATCGTGTTGAGGCTCCAGGTGACATCACAGTCGATTAGCGGCGTCGGCGGACGTCGGGCTGAGATCATGTGACGGTATAGCAGGTCAGACGGAACGGGGCTGCTGGACCTGCAGGAGCATCTCTGTGTCTCTGGTATTAATAGCGTGGCGCTAATAGGCTTTCTGGATTTCCCATCACTCCCTCTGATCTGCACAAATCCACTGGTCATTTAAATGTACTGCAGCAGGTAGCTTAGCTTTGGAGTCAGCTGTTGATGTTCATGATCCACTGGAGGCTAATGTAGCATGTAGCTTACTTTGCCTTAGCATCCATGATAAAATGTAAAGTATCCAAGGTAGGAAGCCTGATGCTCTGAGATGCTAACAGAGACAACAACAAACAACAACAAACAACAACAGGGGGATATGAGTGCTGGAGCTGTGTGAATGCAGCAGTGCTGCCCCCACCGGGGTTGTGGCAGAAAGGGGAACTGCAGGATGATAGTCACATACGGTGAAGCACGTTTGTTCGCATCTCCAAATGTTTGTAAGTTAGGGACGACCCATCTTACTTCAGGATTTTATTTTACTATATTTATTATTATTAATATATATTGGACTTTTCTTTTCACAATGCTTCATAACTTTGGCTTTGGTGAGTCGTTTATCCAGTGGGTAACAGAGAACTGGTGGAAACCTGCAGTCCACAACTCACTTTATTCTTTTCTCGTGGGTAATGTTAGATATCTGGTTATAAATCTTTCTAATAAACTCTCTGATCTAGTCCACTTGAACTTCATTCCACTTTTAGAAAAAGTCTCTGGTGATCTAAGGCGTTGGAACAACCTCCATTCTGGGAAGAATAGCTACTGTTAAAATGAAAATATTATTCATATATATTTACTTTTAATATTTTTTATCTGACAGGATTTTATTTCAACATTTAAACCCTGTCCACTGGTGATGACATCACACGTACCTTGAAGACCTCGGAGAAGAACCCCGAGCCGATCTTCTCGCAGAAGAAGTCGTCGATGCGGGCCAGGCTGGACACGGCGCTCCTCAGGGCGCGGTAGGACGACGGCCGGATGCGGTTGGGCGCGTGGATGTTGTGGAGCGGCGGTTCGTCTGGACCGCCGTGACCCTCCTCGGGGTCACACAGGCAGCACTCGGCGTGGTAGTCCATGGCACCAGTGGACCACCAGGATCCAGGTATCAGCCGTCTGTTAGACCACAACAGTCCTGAGGCACAGGGCGAGGGCGACGCCCACCAGCATGGTGGCAGAACCACGGAGGCGCTTCCTGCAGGTTGTCCCGACGACCAAACCACTAAAACGCTTCTACGTTAGTGAAAATGGACACGCCCCTCCTCCTGGATGTCCAATGAGAGATGTCCGACGGAACGTCGACGCTCCGACCTCAACACCGTCGACGCAGCGGTAGCCGCAGCGCCGCGCGAGCGAGGCGGGTCTCCTCCATCAGGTCATGTGACGGACGCGGCAGCAGAGCGGAACCCAGAGGGTCGGGGTAACATGAAGGCTCCTGGGGAGAAGAAGACACCATCATGAGGCTCAGGAACGGAACCTCCAGAAGATATCAGGGTCATCTGATCAATAGAGTCACTACTGATCACCTGTCAATAACCAGATTGATCAGAAACAGTTTAAACACGTCAGAACTGTCGGTGTTGAAGTGTTTTCCTGACAGCAGTCTCTGATGGTCCAGTTTTAGAGCCTTCAACCTGATCCAGATCCATCTTCTGCTTCCTCAGGAATCTGATCCCGTTCTTCTAGTTCTGGGTTATTCCCCCTTCAGACCCTCCAGAGGGTTTTCTGGGTCCCAGCCTCCAGTCTAGAATGATCCAGGAGTTCTTCTGGAACCGGGTCCATGTGGACTCCGAGGTCTGCTTGGATCTTCGTCTTCTTCCAGGATCTCCTGATCCTCGATGGCTCCATCTGACCCGCTACAGGCTGCAGGTTTCTAGTGGACCAGGAAGTGAGGCAGAACTGGGGCATCACCATGCTCCCGCCACGCCTCATGGAGGGAGGGGCTCCATCAGCATCGGCTTCATCCTTCCTCCGCCAGAGGAAGGATGGAGATCTTCTGTGAGGCTTCAGAGTCTAAACTACACCTGATCCGCTAGTGATGAGGATGAGGATGAGGATGATGAGGATGAGGATGATGAGGATGTCAGGAGGTTGAACACATTTCTCTGAACATCTGTTCCACTCACATGAATATTAACATCTGATAAATCAATAATTCACACTACATTTAAAAGACAGTAAACGTTTGATTATCGTCATGTGAACAAATACATAAATAATGCAATTAGACAGAAATAGAGAAATTAATTAATTCCGGGCCGCTAAATAAATAAATAAAGGAATATTGAACTGTAAGCTAACGTCAGAGGAGGAATCACCAGCTTCATCTTCTACCAGGCCTCATCGATCATCGGTTATCGATTGATCGCTGTTTAAATCATGAGACGCTCGTAAACCGGAGGATGGCGTCCCGTCCCTGTCTATGTAGGCCAATAAAACCCACCGGTACCGGGAGCTGCGGGTGTCGGCGGGCTGCGGAGATCCGGCGGTCCGGACGGGAGACGTCGACACGGTTCGAATCCCGGTCAGAAACGCGGCCCGGCGGCCCGACGGCGTCTGCTGGCGATAATCCCGTCTGGATTCCTGCTTCTTGAGCCGCTTAATGGGACGGAAACCGCCGAGAAGCATCCGGTAGCTAGAGCAGGGAGAGGACTTCCTGTTCCGGGTTTCAAAATAAAAGTTCCTTTACACTGCGCAGCGGAGTAAAAGCCACGGTTGATTTAACTTATTTAACTCTGCTATGTTCGGCCTTTTCTGGTAATTGATGCTTTCTTTTTTTTTTTTAGATTTTTGTTTTTTTTGTTGTCTGTTTGCTTTGATTTCCTTACAGCGATCTGGAAATAATTTCCCCTACGCTTTTATTTTGAAAACAAAACATCACATCCTCTGTGCTTGTGTTTTTGTCTGTGGATTTGACATACTGTGGCACACACACACACACACACACACACACACACACACACACACACACACACACACACACACACACACACACACACACACTTGAGCCTTTCATCCGCAAAAACTGATCCAGAATCAGTTTTTGCCTCCAATTGACCCAGAATGACAGGAAGAACCGACCCCAGAGCGGCTGTTCAACCGGAAGTGGCGCACAGACAATAACACATATTTTTATGTTAAATTAATACAGACGTATTTATTCCATTACAGAGAAGTACTCCGATTTTAGAACAATAAAAATGGATTTTATTTTAGAACGTGCTTTAAAATAAAAGTGAAACAGCGTCTTCATCCGTTCTCCTCTTCCTCCTCCTGCCGTGATGGTTTTTCTGTCACGTTGGAGGAGGTGACGTTGGAACCACTCAATGCTCCTTTAAACGACACAACAGCGCTGCACAGTCATAAAAAAATAATTTAAAAATGTCTTATTGTTTAACGTGCAAAATAAACCAATTCTGTTTGAGCCACATCAGTGGAAAACTATAAATTAATAATCTTTGTTTAAGTCAGTGGTTAAAGATGATGTCATTGTTGTTAGCTGTACAGGCTGATGATGACATCATACTTTGGTTTCATTTGGTGGAGCAATAGACCCGATTTCTATGACCTCAACGTCTCTAACGATGATACTCATCAGGGTAGACTGCGCATGTGCACACTTTAATTACTATAGTAACATCTTTAAAATATACATAAGCCATCAAAATGTTATGTCAGCTAAGGCTTTCTCTCCAAAGATTAGAGCAATAAAATCTGTAGATATGAATATCTTGTTTTATTTATATTTGTTCACAATTAATTCAAGGGTCTAAAATGATGTTTCCACAGCCTCCGTTGAAAATAAAAGCATTTTGGTTAAGTTTATACAATATATATGAATATATAAAATAATTATTTATTTACGATCCAGCTAAATTAAGATTTTACTGTACTACAAGTAACCAATCAGCAACCAATCCTACACATCCTGTTGTCTGGCCCGACCAATCAGCGCCGGCTTCAATTCATTCGTCCTAATTGACCTCTGCTACTCCTGCTGCCCCTTTAAGAAACCTTTTCTTCACAGTACTGCTGAGGGAAGCTGGAACGAGGAAACAGGAAGTTCAACCGCGTGGCTTCAGATTAAGGGCACATATATTGTAAATTAGCTGAGTTAGAACATAAAATTGTATTCAAATACACCCTAAGTATTATAAAACTTAAATTATGTTCTACTACACAATAATATATACGATATGACGACTCTGTGCATGACGTGAAATTAATAATGCTTTTATTTTTACAACCTCAACCGGAAGTTTTCCGCTTAACCGCTATTCCTAAGCGAGGCAGCGTCGAGCTAACAGCAGGCTAACAGCTCCGTCGCTGCTCCCGGGTCTTTGAGGTTTCCGTCTCCCGTTAGCCGCAGGGGGCCAGTCGGGAAGGACATGGCTCTGCTAACGCCGCTGCTCGCCTTCTTGTACCACCTGCCGCAGGTGTATAAATGGCTGCTGAAGCCCTACTATGTAGCGTCCCTCTTCATGTCCATAGCGTTCCTGGCTGTCCGGAAGACTCCCGGCATCTGCGACCATCTGGCGTCGCAGCGAGAGGACGGCAACTCCTGCGACTTCGACTGGGTAGGTGGAGAAGGTTCCGGGGTGTGTCCGGAGGATCCGATCCCGTTTGGCTCCACAGCCCCCCGGTAAACGGACACAGAATGCCGGGCTAACAGCAGCTTGTGTCGGCTGCTGGTAGCTGCTAGCAGCCGGACGGGAAGCCAGACGGGCCAAACTCCAGACAAGAACCTGAACGTTGTTACAGGATGGAAACTTAATTTAAACACAATCATTTTAATTCCTACATATAAATTAAGGTCTTATTATATTTACGGCTGTTGTTGGTTAATTTAAAGAGCCTTCATTCAGGCACAGGAATCAGTTTAAATAGCCGAACGCTGAAGAGTTAATATGACCAGCTTTATTTAGTCTTTATTTTTATTTACATGTTGTCTTGTTTTTTAATCGTTTTCTTAACAAAGGATTTTAATCTTGTTTTCATTGTTGACGTTGTTGTCTTTTCTCAGACATCAGGTTGTTATTCAGATCTCGGTCGTTTTCCTGTGACGTCACTGATCTCAGAGCAGGTTGATTTGGTCCTGAGTGGATGACCCCGTCAGACAACAGACCAGAGAGCAGAGATCAAGAAGAACCTTCAGAGGAACCGGTTACTAGACGGTTCTAACCAGAGGGAACCGGTTACTAGACGGTTCTAACCAGAGGGAACCGGTTACTAGATGGTTCTAACCGGAGGGAATCGGTTACTGGGTGGTTCTAACCAGAGGGAACCGGTTACTAGACGGTTCTAACCAGAGGGAACCGGTTACTAGATGGTTCTAACCAGAGGGAACCGGTTACTAGATGGTTGTAACCGGAGGGAATCGGTTACTGGGTGGTTCTAACCGGAGGGAATCGGTTACTGGGTGGTTCTAACCAAAGGGAACCGGTTACTAGACGGTTCTAACCAGAGGGAACCGGTTACTAGACGGTTCTAACCGGAGGGAACCGGTTACTAGACGGTTCTAACAGGAGGGAACCGGTTACTAGACAGTTCTAACCGGAGGGAACCGGTTACTAGACGGTTCTAACCGGAGGGAATCGGTTACTGGGTGGTTCTAACCAAAGGGAACCGGTTACTAGACGGTTCTAACCAGAGGGAACCGGTTACTAGACGGTTCTAACCAGAGGGAACCGGTTACTAGACGGTTCTAACCGGAGGGAACCAGTTACTAGACGGTTCTAACAGGAGGGAACCGGTTACTAGACGGTTCTAACCGGAGGGAACCGGTCACTGGAGGGTTCTAACCGGAGGGAACCGGTCACTGGAGGGTTCTAACCGGAGGGAACCGGTCACTGGACGGTTCTAACCAAAGGGAACCGGTTACTAGCCGGTTCTAACCGGAGGGAACCGGTCACTGGACGGTTCTAACCGGAGGGAACCGGTCACTGGACGGTTCTAACCAAAGGAAACCGGTTACTAGCCGGTTTTAACCGGAGGGAACCGGTCACTGGACGGTTCTAACCAAAGGAAACCGGTTACTAGCCGGTTCTAACCGGAGGGAACCGGTCACTGGACGGTTCTAACCAAAGGAAACCGGTTACTAGCCGGTTCTAACCGGAGGGAACCGGTCACTGGACGGTTCTAACCGGAGGGAACCGGTTACTGGAGGGTTCTAACCGGAGGGAACCGGTTACTGGAGGGTTCTAACCGGAGGGAACCGGTTACTGGAGGGTTCTAACCGGAGGGAACCGGTTCAGACCGGTTGACGCGTTCTGTCTGTGTCCTCAGAGGGAGGTGGAGATCCTCATGTTCCTCAGTGCCATCGTGATGATGAAGAACAGGCGAGCGAGTGAGTACATGTTCTCTTGTTGTGGTTGATGTTTGCAGTGAATGTGTTTATTGACTGTTGTTGTCGTTGTCGTCATAGTAACCGTGGAGCAGCACGTGGGCAACATCATCCTGTTCAGCAAAGTGGCCAACGTCATCCTGTTCTTCAGGCTGGACGTCCGCATGGGGCTGCTCTACCTGACGCTCTGCATAGGTCCGTGTGTTCCGCTTCTACTGACTCACGGTTGCCATGGTAACTTGGCTCACCCGCTTGTTGTTCTGTCGGTTCCTCCAGTGTTCCTGATGACCTGTAAGCCTCCGCTCTACATGGGACCGGAGTACATCAAGTACTTCAGCGACAAAACCATCGACGTGAGTAAAGACGTCGGATGTGCGGCGGCGGGGATCCGATCCGGTTCCCGTTTAATCCGCTTTAATCCCGAATCCGTGTTCCCCGTCCAGGACGAGCTGGAGAGGGACGGCCGCGTCACCTGGATCGTGGAGTTTTTCGCCAACTGGTCTCCGGAGTGCCAATCCTTCGCTTCCGTCTACGCCGACCTCTCCCTGAAGTAGGAACCCCCCACCCCAGACCCCCCCCCCCTCTGTAGAATTCCGAGGTGCTGTCAGTGACATCATCAACTTCATTTTCTTCCTGTTCCAGGTATAACTGCGCCGGACTCAAGTTTGGAAAAGTGGACATCGGACGCTACGGAGAAGTTTCTAAGAAGTGAGAAATAAAGTTTCTTGTTCCTGAAACTGTTTCTGATCGATGGGTTCTGATCGATGGGTTCTGATCGATGGGTTCTGATCGATGGGTTCTGATCGATGGGTTCTGATCGATGGGTTCTGATCGATGGGTTCTGATCGATGGGTTCTGATCGATGGGTTGTAGTCTAACTGAGTTCGGTTCTGCAGGTACAAGGTGTCCACCTCCCCCCTGTCCAAGCAGCTCCCCTCCCTGGTGCTGTTTCAGGGAGGAAAGGAGGTGATGCGGCGCCCCCAGGTGGACAAGAAGGGTAGAGCCGTGTCGTGGAGCTTCACCGAGGTCAGGACTTCCTTCACGCGTTAAATCTATCGTAATATTGTTTATTTACTGTTACAATCCAATCAATATCAGCCGTTTGTGACCGATCAGCTGAAACGGATCAATAATCCGGCTGACGTCTGTGTGTCGCTCGTCGCCAGGAGAACATCATCCGAGAGTTCAACCTGAACGAGCTCTACCAGAAATCCAAGAAGCTCAACAAGACCAAAGGAGACAAGATCGGCCAATCACAGTTCCCGCCTGTCCCGGAGGAGGAGGAGCCAGAGCAGCCAGCTGGAGACGAAGGCCCGGAGTCCGAATCCAAGAAGGACAAATGAGACGGTCGGAACGGGGTGGGCGTGGCCCTGACGGTGGGCGTGGCCCTGATGAGGAGAGTCTTGCTAACGATCGGTGATTGTAGATTTTTTAAAAACCAGTCTGTAACTGTATATTCGTGTAAAGTTCTAACCCTGTGGAACACGCTAACGTTAGCGTGTTGCCTCCAGGCTCACCACACCTGCATGAGTGGTTTACTAATCAATGAACCGATTCATCGGCAAACGACGACAAAAACAGACGTCATCAAGTCCGTTCACACAAATCCAGAGTGTCTAGGGGGCGGGGCCAGAGCAGGGGGCGGGACCACAGGTTGAAGAAACAGCTGACTAGCTGCGTTTTGCACTGCAGGTAGATGACATCATCGCTTCCTGGTGATGTCATCACGCCTGTGGCCTCTGGAGGTCAGAAGGTCGTTTCTTGGACCAGAAGAAACTTTTTTTTTTAACATTCCTTCGTCGTGAACTCTCAATCGATTCACGTTTGATTTATAAACACTGACTTTACTTTTATTTGTTTGACTTAATCTGTGAGTTTATTTTGAAGTGTTACTTCCTGAGCAGCGTTCTGTAAAGGACAACTCGGTCTGTTTTGTTCTTCATGCAATAAAATGAGCGTTTAAACACGAGTTTGACCTTTGACCCTTTGTACTGTCGCCATGACGAATTTATCACCTTCCATTTGAATTTATATTCCCGAAAACACCAGAACAGTCCCCACTGTGCTCACTAACACACACCTACACCTACCTACTGTGACTCAATCTAGATGAAGACAACCAGTAAAACAGACGCTCCTCACGTTCGCCATAGTAACAAATCCCCTCCCCTAGCAACCAGCTGCAGTCCCGCGTTACTTCCTGGTTCCAGAGGACGTTGAATTTTAGATCACTGATTGGTTAAAATCTCCACATAGCTCCTCCCCCTAAGGTGTTTCTTTTTGTTCTAATTTTGTCAGCAATGTGATTCTATATTATTAATTTTTAGTAAAACTTCCGTTCGACCTTTTTAAAGTTTAAATCCACAAACTCGACTTTCTTTCCACATTTGGTTTATTTTCTACATTTATGTTACAAACCTCTCAGCAGTGGCCCCAAAAATGAACACACGAGGTCTGTTGTTCTCGGTCCGGTCCAGCGATCCACATCCGGATCCTGATCCGGGAGCGTTTTCCAACATTGCATCACTTGAACATTTTCAGCTACTAAATAAAAGTTATTTCCGAAAACCTTCTGAAATGTTTTATCCAACTAAACCTCAAAGCGTTCGAAACAGAACATCCACAAATCAGCCTTTAAGAAATCAATAATTTGATGGTATTGATACGAGTCCAGTTAGCAACATACTAACAATGATGGCTGAGATCAATTAAGAAATACACCCAGATGATTTATTGATTATTGATGGGCGGGTTTGGAGTCGTGGGTGCAGGACGTTTAGGAGCCATCGGATCAGATCTGTGGAGCTACGATCAGATTTATTGATCCCACACCAGAAGACTCAGGTATTGAAAAGGAATCAATATCTGCAACTCCATAGAAATTCATATAAAAGAATTTAAATTAAATAAGTAAGAAAAAGTGAAATTTCAAGGCCATCGCTCGGGGAATTCGTCTTCTAGAAAAGTCTTCTTCTCTCTTCAGGACCGTTTTTGTCAGAGGCAGGACTTCCTGTCGGGACAGACGGTTGCCGTGGCGGCGGCGAGGAGCGCTAATAGTGGTGCATGCTGCGGTCCGAAGAAACGAAACACCGAGAACCACGTCGTCCTGAACAAACACCGAACCACACTCACAGCGGGGAGCACATCGACCAATCAGCTCCGCCTCCAGTCTCCTCCAGCCAATAGCAGAGCACCACGCCTCCTGGATCTGATGGGCCTCCTGGCTGGAAGGCTGAAACGAGGAAGGGGGCACTTGAGAGGATCCTACTGGGCCCGCCCCCTCTGACGTCATGCAACACAAACAGGAAGTGGCGGACATCATTTTTAAAAGTAGAGTTTATGGCCCCGCCTCCGACGGACGGGGTCACGTGTGGGGAGGAGCTTCAGGCCCAAAGTGACCTGCAGTCAGAACTTGGTCCAGAACGGACTGCTGGTCCCGGTTTTAGGGTCCTGGAGGCTCGGCAGCCAATGAGGAGCGAGTTCCGGGAAGGTCCGGGTCCGATTGGTCAGCGACGCCGTTGAAGAGGCAGGAAGGGGCGTGGCTTCTGCTCCCGGAGGTTGCTCACACAGAAATCTCGTAGGTGGTGCCGCCGACACCAGTCACCTTCTTCACCCCACCCCCCTGGGGCTTATGGGCGGGACTCTGCAGCAACGCTGAGCTTGGATAGGCCGATCCAGGCCGAGCAGGAGAGGAAGGGGCGGAGCAAGGGGTGGTGGAGGAGAAAGGCTGGCCGCCGTTGGCCCGACTCAGAGGTTTCATCTGGATCAGCTCATCCCTGTCGGAAAACAAGAGGTCAAAGGTCAGAGAGAACCACCAGGATCCAGATCTAAACATCAAACACGTCTGACATGATGAGGGGCGGGTCTGATGACGGACGGGCCAATCAGCAGGTTCCAAAGCCTGGATCAGGAACAGAGGCTCAGGGCTTAACCCGCATCAACCTCCAGCGGCTCCTCCACCGCTGCTGAAGACCCAGGAGAGAGGCTCCAGAACTCCCTGGACCAGAACCACAAGCTGGACCAGAACCGCAAGCTGGACCAAACCGTTTAACAACCTCACCTACTTTTGAGAACCTCACATACCTTTGAGAACATCATCTACCTTAGAGAACATCATCTACCTTAGAGAACCTCATCTACCTTAGAGAACCTCATCTACCTTAGAGAACCTCATCTACCTTTGAGAAACTCTTTGAGAACTCATCTACCTTTAACAATTTCATCTACCTTTGAGAACCTCATGTACCTTTGAGAACCTCATGTACCTTTGAGAACCTCGTGTACCTTTGAGAACCTCATGTACCTTTGAGAACCCCTGAGAACCTCATCTACCTTTGAAAACCTCATCTACCTTAGAGAACCTCATGTCCCTTTGAGAACCTCACAAAGTTTTGACAACCTCATCTACCTTAGAGGACCTCTTTGAGAACCTCATCTACCTTTAACAATTTCATCTATCTTTGAGAACCTCATCTACCTTTGAGAACCTCATGTCCCTTTGAGAACCTCATGTCCCTTTGAGAACCTCACCTACCTTTGAGAACCTCATCTCCCTGTGAGAACCTCATCTCCCTGTGAGAACCTCATCTCCCTGTGAGAACCTCCGGTACCTCAAACAGCTGATGAACAGTGTATTTTACCCATGAGCCCGTCCTACAGCTGGGTTGGGTCAGTAACAGGAACATGGAGCCGGTGCTGCGCTGGAGAACCAGCCAATGAGAGGAACGATGAAGAGGATGGACCAACAGACAACACACATGCAGGAGCGTGACGGCGCCTACACCTGGTGACGACGTGGGCGACGGGGTCGCGACCCGTCAGACGGGAGGTTTTGGTCACGTTACGTTAAACACACAACAACACGACACGACGATGACATCACAGAGCGGTGAGAACGATCACACACACGGGTGGACAGGCAAAGGGAAGAGGAAGAGGAAGAGGAAGAGGAACTCACAGGAAACCTGGCAGAGGAGGAAGAGGAGGAGGAAGAGCAGGGAGGAGGAGCAGGAGAGGCAGCCAATCAGGCGGTCAGCTTTCAGGCGTTCTTGGTTAGAAGCAAACCATTGGTCCTGACAACAGGCCCGACTCATACTCACTTGGGCGCTGGTGCTCCTCCCCCTCCTCTTCCTCCTGCTCCTCCCCCCCCCGCCCCCGCGGCGTTGGCTCCGGCCGACGCCGACGCCTTGCGGACCAGCTGGTACTGCAGCTCGGCAGCGGCGGCGCTCGAGTAGGACAGCGACTTGCCCAGGGGAGGGGGGAGCGGGGAGTGAGGGGGCAGCGTGGTGGAGGCGGGGCCCAGGGGCGTGTCCGTGGAGCGGGTGCGGTAGGGGTAGGCATGGCGGGGCGGGGCGTGGGGGACGGCGAAGCGAGGGGGGCGGGAGGAAGAGGAGGAGTGATGGTGATGGTGGGAGTGGTGGTGATGGTGGTGGTGGTGGTGGGGCGGGGGGGCGGGAGCAGGCGCCTGATTGGCCATCGGGGGCGGGGGCTCCCTCTCTGGCGGCGGCGAGGAAGACGTGGAGGAGCGATGGAGGAAGTGGGGGTGGCGGGAGGAGCGGTGGTGGTGACGGGGCGACTGGGCGGAGTCAGAGTGCATCTCCGCCGCCCGTTGCTGTGACGACTGGAAGGGGGAGGAGCTGTAACCGCCTCCCGCCGGCGTGCCGGGTCTTCCGGAGGAACCCTCGGGCGCCGCCCCCCCGTCGTAATCATCGCCGCCTCCCAGCAGGCTCCCGTTGCGCGCCGGGTGGTGAGGCGGCGTCTGATTGGCTAAGCTCTTATAGCTGGCGGAGGTGGTGGTCGCCTCGGAGACGTGGGCGGCGTCCGCCGAGGTGTGGGCGGAGCCGGTGGAACGCGACACCACCCCCGAGAGGACGGCCGGGTCGGAGAAAGAGGGGTACGAGCGTCCGCCCAGGGAGTAGCCGGGGATGCCCCCCCCCTCCGCCTCGCGTCCCCCCTCCCTCCTCTCCCCCCCTCCTCCCCCGTCGGCGGGGGCGTCCCTCCGGTCGAGGCTGGGCTGGGAGCGGAACCCCGGCTGCTGGCTGGACTGGAGGAGCGAGGAGGTGGAGGAGGAGGAGTCCCGGGCGCTGCCGACGCTCTCCCCCCGACTCAGCTGGAGGGGGGGTGGGGGAGGAGGGAGGGAGAAGAAACATGAAGCTGAGCAAACAGGAGTCAAGAGCTACGTGCCCCTTTACAAATCACCACGGCAACCAGAGTCGTCTCTCCCAGGGGTCCCAACGCGTTTAGCACCGGTGAACCCAGTTTGAATAAACTTTATCAGCAGCGTTCTGGTATCGTCACGCCAACGTTTGTTTCCCGGTGGTTCTGCTAGCTTGGGGGTTTGAGTTTAGCGCTAATGTGCTGTGTGTTAGCGGCCGGAGCGGCCCCTTTAAGAAGGTAGTCATGTGACCGAGGCAATAACACGAACAGATGAGGGGAGGAGCTAAAACGCTTCAAGCTGTGCATCATCTGCATAAAAGCAACAGGAACTGTTGTGGGTCTGGATCAGAACTGTAGAGACATCAGAACGGGGCCCCGCGGGTCGCCATAGCAACAGAAACCAGACAGCAAAAATAAAACGATACGACCGGCATAAGAGTGTTTCATTCTAACCATAATAATAAAGGTGAATCCAGTTTGAATAAACTTTATTAGCAGCGTCCTCGTGACGTCACGCCAACGTTTGTTTCCTGTTGGTTCTGCTAGCTTGGGGGTTTCAGTTTAGCACTAATGTAATCTGTGTTAGCGGCCAGTGCGGCCCCTTTAAGAAGGTAGTCATGTGACCGAGGCACGCATCTCCACAAGCATCAATCGTGACTCAGAGACAGACGTGGAGGAGAGAATCCATCTGCTTCGTTCAGAACCAGATCAGAGAAGAAACAGAAGTGACCGTTTGACCCACGGCCCGGCACCGGTCCACGACCCGCAGGTTGGGGACCACTGGTTTACCCGGTTTACTAATATTCCACATAAACTTCAGATATTTAGATGATAATTGAGATTAAACCGCAAAACGGAAGAAGAGGGAAACGATCAGAGTCGGATTTTGACGACGAGAACATGAAACATCACAATCGGACACCAACGGGTTCTGATTGGCTGGAAGCAAAGGAAACCAGGAAGGAGGAGGAGGTTCAGAACAAACTGGAGACGGAGGAAGGAGAATCAAACCAACAGATGGGGGGTCAGGAGGATCTGGACCAGACATGGGAACAAATCCTGACTGATCCGGATCGGACCCGTTCAGACCTGATTCGTCCATGTCTGGACCCGGGAACGTCAGCGGGTCCAAATGTTTTCAGAACCGTCACTTACTGATACGGATCAACAGAACGCCACTGAGAAACGGAGCCAAGATGGCCGACAGGAAACCAAAAAAAAAAAAAAAGAAGAACAAACGTGAGAGCGCATCCGCGTCAGCCGGACGTCACGCCCGCCTGCCGCCGCTGCGTTACCTGGTTGGCGTAGGCGTGCGTGAGCGCCGTGTGGTTCTTGCCAGGGCTGTAGGCGGGTCTGTACTTGTACATGGTGGGGGTGGGCGGGGCTTTACCCAGGAGGCTGCACTCTGTGGGCGGAGGAGAGCAGACGTGAGAAACCATTAAGTTTTAGCAGGACGACACGTGCGCGTGACGTCGTTACCCTCCGCGTTCCCCCGCGTGATTCCAGGGTAACGGAGTTCCGGCTTGGGGGGTGGCGGCGGCTCGGCGTCACATGACTGGCTCTCCATCATCTCTAAACTGGACTTGGACTGGGGAGCAGAGAGAGAGCGGTCAGAACACGCAGGGAACACCGGCGTGGACCCCATCCCCAGAGTGCCGTTGTCATGGTTACCCGGTGCAGGTCTCCCTTGATGCCGTTGTCCAGGATCTTGGCGGCCAGCTGGGCCTCGGTCAGCTGGGGCCTCAGGAACGGAGGCTGGACACACACACTCTGCACACACTTCTTCCTGCCCAGGTACCTGCAGGGGGCGCACACGCGTCACCACCACGACACGCTGAGCAGCGTCCCACCCACGCTACCTTCAGAACGGCACAGCTGACGCTAAGGTCATTTAGCATGCTAATGCTACAAGAAGCTACTTCTTTAGGCTGGTCTGCCACAGTAGAAAGCTAGCAGGATAGCATTTATTAGCCGTTTTCTAAAGTACTGCCTGTTGTACTGCCTGTTGTACTGCCTGTTGTACTGCCTGTTGTACTGCCTGTTTACCGTGGGTCAGAGGACTGCAATTTCATCTATGCTGTATGTCGTGCATACATGGTACACTTGACAATAAAGCTGACTTTGACTCTTTTACCCATAATGCATCAGTATGCATCTTTGTTATGCGAGTTATGCAAACATGTCTTCCAATACTTTCGTGGGAACAAGTGGGCGTCGGTCACAATGACCAGTGGTTGATCACAAGATCAGAAAATGTCAAGAAGCGATCATAAAAAAGCTGCATTAGCATTGTTAGCTGGCTAGCAGTTAGCTAAAGTTAGTGGTCAAACGTACCTGGGCGCTTGTGAGCTGCACAGGACGTGAGAGACGTTCCTCCAGCAGCCATTGGTGAACGGATTGACTCCGCCTCTGAACTTCCCGGTCACCTGGAGAAACAGAAGAGATGCTAACGATCGCTAAAGTACGTAGCAGGCGGCGGCGGAACGGGACGCGGTCCCACCTGCTCGTTGGTGGTCCTGCCTCTGGCCACCAGCACCACGTGGAACCCAGTGAGCCCGGCGACGGGGATGAAGAACAGCCCGGCGACGCACATCACTGCCAGGCTAGGGGGGGTGGCGAGTTAGGGAGGAAACAGGAAGTAGTTTAGTGCCCATACCGATTCCCAAAAGCGACGTTTAAGGATACGTGACGATGGCGTGCAGCCGGTCGATGTTCTGGCGGTGGTAGAGGATGAAGAGCAGGCCGAAGCCGAACACGGCCATGATGTGAGCCGTCAGCGACAGCAGGAACAGGAAGAAGTAGCGGTAGTTCCTCCGGCCAATGCAGTTGTTCACCCACGGGCAGTGGTGGTCGAAGTCCTGCAGGGCGGGGGCTCAGGTTAGCTTAGCGTCCCATGGGTTCTACCGTCAAAAGGTGACTGAGCATGCTAATGCTACAGGAAGCTACTCGTTTGCAACAGCTGATGGCTAGCAGGATAGCATTCATTAGCCAAAAAGGTTCAATTTGGAAAAAGTACAGCAGCAAACCACTCATTTACCCAGAATGCATCAGTTCACATCTAAATGTAATCCTTATTTCTGCATTTACGCTGCTCGTTATTCTAACACGTATTCTACACTTTGATTATATTTGATTGGACCTCAGGGTCATGTGATTCCTGCTTGGTGATCATGTGACCTAAACACTTTGGGGCGCAGCCCAAAATGTTTTGTTCGTTTTGTTCTCGTTTGACGGTGGCAGAACTTAAGCTGACTGAGCGCTGCTGTCTGATTGGGCGGCTGTCGGCTGGGGGGGCGTGTCACCTCCACACAGTTGTCGCAGACGGAGCAGTGGGAGCAGCGCGGCGGCCGGTAGAAGCGGCAGGTGGAGCACCACTTCATGCGGACCTGGATGCCCCGGATCTCCACCGTCTTGTAGAGGGGGGCGCGGAAGTCGTCCTCCTTGTCCTCGTCCTCCTCAGCTGGGGGGACGCAAACGGAGACGGACACGCGTCAGACATGCCCTGATCGGCCCGGGGACTAGCCGTCAGCGCGTTAGCGTGCTCACCTCGGGGGAAGATGCCGGGGTCCATGAAGGTGGCCATGCAGAAGTTGGCCAACACGAACAGGAAGATGACGCCGTTGTAGATCGGCACCGCCACCGAGAAACGCTCCGACAGCCAGGGGCAGCTGGAACAGCCACAGACAGGAAGTCAGCACCGCCACGGGACGGCGTTGTTGTGTTTACCCCAGACGGGGGGGTTTTAGGGGGGGGGGGGCATAAACACTAACAGCCTGGAGAGGCTGGATGATGGGTCTTTATCAGAGTGACAGATGTTGGCCTATTTTCTCCTTGCTAATCTGAAGCACAGAGCCGACTACACGCCACACACACACACACACACACACACACACACACACACACACACACACACACACACACACACACACACACACACACACACACACACACACACACACACACACACACACACACACACACACACCTGTCAATCTGATTTTCTCACATTTAAACCACTTTGCTCCTCCACAGCTTCCCTCCTTGCCTTGCGGACGCCGGCGGCGGTGGGATTACAACTCCAACGCTGACCCGTCAGAAACGCCACCCCCTCGGTTCGGTCCACGCCGGTCGGGTTTCACACCCGTAAACCCCCAAACATAACCCGCTCCAGCTGACCCGGAGACGTTTGTACTGTGTGAACGCCACAGACGGATTCGACTGAATCGGTTCGTTAATGCCGGTTGAAACGGGGTGACGTGATTGGATGTCGTTTTCCCAGAAGAATGGGCTAAGACTCCCAACGGGACAAACTGGATTTAAACTGCTCTGAATATTTCAAGAAGATGGAAAAAGATTTTTCCAATAACAAAAATAAACACATTTAGTGTCGTTGCAGGACTATTGAGCACACCTGTATGAGCTGCAGTCATCCAGGTGTTGGACCACGAGATATTTACAGCATTTTCTGCACTATAAGGCGCACCTTCACAAAATTTATATTTTAATACTTTTTTCCATATATAAGGCGCACTGGATTATAAGGCGCACTATCAGTTTCGGAGAAAATTAAAGGCTTTTAGGTGCGCCTTATAGTGCGGAAAATACTGTACAGAGATTTTTTAACATCTTCATTCCGGCACCTTTCCGAACTCAACAGTAAAACAATGCATTCAATGTCTCGATGTCGATTCATCGCTGCTAAACTAACGTACAGAAGCTCTGGTTCCTCCTTCAACAACCAGTTTCATTTAAAACTAGCATCATGTGACTTTTTTCGCATCTGTGATGTGAAAAATATCTGCGATGAGTCGCTGTTTACAGTCCAGAAAATATGGAACGTCTCTATGTACGTACAAGAAACAAGATGCTGCTCTGGACTGATTCCCAACGCTGGTTAAATTGGAGTTTAACATCATTAAACTATAGATTATAATCTCATCCTTAGATATAATCTACCTCCCTTGCATGCCTACAGGCCCCCTTGTCTGTGGTGTGTGTATTACAGGGGCCTGTACACACTAATATGCATGCATGTGATTTGATTTGATTGACTAACAAAAAAACTGGAGTGTGCGTTCTTAACTTCCCTTCGGGCATTATAACAGTGTATTAAATTAAATATTAAATTAAAGTTATTCTCAGAGGGCGTGTCCATCTGTCACTGCCACTTACGTGAAGCAGAAGAAGAGCGTGGTGGAGCCCACGAGGAAGAACGTGGCTGCAGACACCGGGACGTACCGCGAGGGCCGCAGGGGCCGGCTGGGCGGGACCACGGTGTGAGGGAGGGGCGACGAGGTGGGGCCCCGCCCTTCACTCTTACTGCTGCCTCCTGGCATCACTCTGTATGTGTGTGTGTGTGTGTGTGTGTGTGTGTGTGTGTGTGTGTGTGTGTGTGTGTGTGTGTGTGTTACGTGGAGGAATCTGACATTCAGAGTCTCTGGATGCAGAAACAATGGAGGAAAACCTGGAAGCACGGATTGTTGAGACGTTTCTTTTTGACGGGGGTGAGAGGAAAACGCCTCAGCATCACGAATCCCAGAGGAGGAGGGTCAAAGGTCAGGAATTTAAGAAAAAGTCTTGCAGATAAAAACTTAAAACTTCCTCCTTCAGTCCAGGGCCGGTATCAGCGACGGCAGTCTGTCAGCGGCCGGAGCAACAGCCTGGTCTTTCTGTGTCGGGGCATCCCTGAAGCCCACCGGTGGCCGGGTCACACCCCCTCACCTGCCGGCCCCACCAGGGATGAGAACCACAGCGACGGCGACTTCCAGAAGACCTGAGCATCCGTTAGCATCCATGTACAAAAAAAAAAAACAGCAGTAACTCCAGAGCGATGAAGAGGAGGGTGACGATCTTTAACTCCACTGGCCTTCCTCACGCCGTCCTGTTAGCCTCCGACCTGCAGGTGGCGCTCTCTCCAGGACATCCCCTCCCCAGCAGACGCCCCAGGTTGGATAAAACCTCCCACAATCCCTCAGAGGCTAACGCCTCCGTGCGGCAGTGTCCTCGTGGCGTTGACAGGGACGTTAGTGTCCTGAGGTTCCTCCGGTTTTGTTGTGCCCGCCTCCGCCCTTCGAACCAGGAAGTGATGCGGATGAAGGTGGAGGCGGTTCTCTTCTCCAGCTGGTCCTGGGTCAGAAGCTGCTGCACCTGCAGTGCGACAGGAGGAGGGAACCTGGTTAGCACTCCGGTGACGCACGCCACCGCGAAAACCCCAACCAGCCCCACCCTCGCCCACTCAGGTGTTTCTAGCCCTGCCCTCACCCACGCAGGTGTTCCTAGCCCCGCCCTCACCCATTCAGGTGTTTCTAGATCTTCCACAGGAAAGCGTTTCACCTTTGAGGCCATCAGCTGTTTCCTCCAGAGGCAGGAAGCACAAACGTGTCTGCTAAAGCTAAGTGAACATGCTAACACCTGTCATTCTATAGGTGTCCAATACTCAATCAATAATCAGATGAGAGTAACTGATCAGGCATTGATCATGTCTCTCTCCCCAAACTGAGCGAATAAATAACGTTTGTTTATAATCCATTTATTATTCATTTCTACTCCGAACTCACTGACAATCCTCTGACGCGCGTCAATTCACCACGTTAAGCTGTTTAACTATTTAACTCTGAATATTGAAGAGTAAATAAACTAATATAAGATTAAAACTCACAGGAATTTTTAACCCCGTGAAGACAGGCTGTGTCACGTTTACAGCGTGTCAACGACCAAATACAGACAGGAGTCAACAGTTCTGTCAAACAACATAAATCCAACTGTCCTTAGTGCCTCCTAAAGGAGCGCGCGCACACACACACACACACACACACACACACACACACACACACACAGGGTGTGTGTCGCTTCCCACATGCAGATGACAAAAAAACATCCTGATCACAAAACAAAGCCTTTAATCGTTGCCACATTGGACGTTTCTAATATTTCTCTTTATTGCCTTCTCTTCCATGAGTGTGTGAACGAGACCATGAGTGTGTGAACGAGACCATGAGTGTGTGAACGAGACCATGAGTGTGTGAACGAGACCATGAGTGTGTGACCGAGAGCAGAACCGACATAATCGAGTCTCACGCACACAAAGCGAGTGATTTCATGACAACCAGAGCGCAAATCTGTTGAAATCACGTCGTTCACTTCCTTAAACTGTCAAACGTGAGGAGATCAGGAGCTGTATTTCTGCTGACTGCAGTAAAATATCATCTTGTTTATTATTTTTATAGGTTTGATCAAAGACATAAAAAAGGGATCAAACACACGCACAAATGTTATTTTTGCATGTTAATCATAAAGCACAGAAAAACCTTCAACATGATGCATTTCCTTCATTTCCTGCAGAGAATGTCAAAACAGAAATGATGCAATATATTGCAAAAAAACCCCAAAACAAACCATAATAGTACAAAACAGAGTTCCTAATGCTTATATTTAAAGGATTGCTGTCTGATTGTGAAAAATTAGGTGCAGATACAGAAACAGCTGATTAGAACCAACAGCTTGAACGATGGCTGTGGGTTCAGGCTGGATTAAGGAGGGCCTCGGTGGAGCTAATCCACCGGATTGAGATCTGATACATTCACACAAATGTATAAAAATCAGACCCTAGTTTATTAAGAATAAAATGAACATGCATTCAGGGCCATCATCTGTGCTACGGGGGCGGGGAGCGGTGGGTGATCGTGGGTGTAGGGTGGGGACCCCCGGACAGGAGGACCAAGAAAACACCCCAAAAATCAGATTCAATCCATCATGCTAACATTTTATCATCTTATTACTGAATCCATCGCGACGGAGCGACATCAGGGTGGAGACGAGTCCCGTTCATGAGTCACTGCGAGGATGAGTCTGAGCAGGAGATGCTAACCGATTTAGCATCACAACCAATAAATAAACAAATAAACAAACAAACAAATAAACGTGGTTTAACAGATTTTAAAGGTCCAAACTAGTCCAAGTCATCTCACATCTCTCTTCCGTCTGACACCAGCTAGCCTGTGGCTACCTCGTTAGCCTGTGGCTACCTCGTTAGCCACCTGGCTAGCAGCGGTGCTAACAACTTACCTCAACCTCCGAGCGGCTTCACAACAACGGTGAACGGGACGTGCCAGTCCGGCTCGCGTTAGCTCCTCTTAAGGTTGTAACGAGCAGATACAGCTCCTGATATCCGCTGTTGTCCAGGCGAGTTGTTCACACCGGGGCTAGAATTCGGCTCTTCCCCGGGAGGCTAACGCGAGCTAACCCAGCGCTAAGCTAATTTACCGACAGACTAGCTAGCTGTTAGCTTAACTCACTGTTAGCTAGGGGTGGACTCCGCCTGATTTTTAAACTTCTTTACATTAATTTAGCATCTTTCTGCCAACAGGGGCTAAAAAAATGATAAAAACAAATAAATTCTCATGTTTCCGTAAAATGTATGACCGATAGATTCCCAGAGGCCGACATATTTGTCAGTACCAGATATGTGATATTAAACTCCGATGCTAAAATCTCACAGCCGAATTGTCGCAATGAAGGTAGCGCCGATTGGACAACGAGGATGTCCGTCAAGCTACAACAGAATCCTATTGGCTGTTCAGTCTTAAGCCCGCCTTCCTCGTTGAAACATCAAGCTTGCGCAAAATCGTGATTAAATTTATTTCCTCCCACTTTAAAGAAAGAAAGAAAATAAATAAATAAACAAACAAAAGAAAGCAAGAAAGAAGGAAATAAAGAAAGAGCTTGTTGAGATACTTGCAATAACTGATGTTAATCTATTTTATTGGTTGCCATAAGCTTTCTCTGACATGAGGGTTTAATCCCCTGCTGTGACACACTGACACACTAACATATGTTTGTGTGAGTGTGTGTGCACACGCATGACACTTAAGAGCCTCGGTGTGCATGAGAATAAACATGTACGCACGCGCACACACACACACACACACACACATGCGCGCGTATATACAAAGTAGAGATTAAAATGACAGTAGGGACCATGAGGATAAACCCACAAGACAGATCAACACACACACACACACACACACACACACACACACACACACACACACACACACACACACACACACACACACACACACACAGGAATCACAATCCAATTCCATGCATGATCTGGTGACAAGATTTCCAGATTTGTTATTGTTTTGCAGCTTGTGTGTGTGTGTGTGTGTGTGTGTGTGTGTGTGTGTGTGTGTGTGTGTGTGTGTGTGTGTGTGTGTGTGTGTGTGTGTGTGTGTGTGTGTGTGTGTGTGTGTTTGCACGTGTCCATAAGACTCTTAAACTAAACGAGCAATCAGGGCATTAAAAACAACAATGCATGGTTTGGTGGTGACCCACTTCCCATCGGAGTGTCAGGAGGGTCGGGTCAGCTGGAAGCTAAAGTTATTAAGTCTTAATATTTAGCAGATTATTGGCAGAATATGCAGCTTTATAAAACCACATCATGTCATATCTATTTATTTATTTTCACATTTTGACAAGATCTCGGCTGATAACAGACGGATCAGAACAGAACACCCAGACGTGTGATATCTGTCTTATGATGGAAATGCAAATAATTTAAAAGATGACACATGAACATCATTTTATATAACGTTCTTTAATTTGTTAAACTTCAGAGCAACATTGCAAATCCAGTCAGAAAATACAAGTAACGCAATATATATCTTCTTCTTTTTGAATAAAGTTATTTACAATAAACAGTCGACGTGAAACAACACAACAACAGATGAGAGAATAAAAGCAACACCTGGACGTTGAGTTGCCATCCAATGGAAAGACAATAAATATACACTGAAGAAGTCCATTTCCTGTTAGCTCAGGTAACTTATGTCCTGTGTAACCTATTGTATAATAGTGATAATCAATGGGTGGGGTCAGGGCGGGGTCTGCGTATCTTTGTACCAGGTGAATCCACCTGACTGACTTCACGATGTCGGTCGCTGCTTTGCATTGACTGCCGGTCGTTTAAAGTGCATCTGTCGATCGATCAGGTCAAACATTTGTCGCCAATAGATTAGGACTTGATTAATCCAGGGGTCCCCAAACTTTATTTAGCGCCACGGTCCGCTTTTAACGTCAGACGATATTTTCACGGAACATCCTTTAAGGCGTGGCGGATAAATACAACTAAATAAAATGATACGACCAGCATTAAAACTGTTTTATTCTCAATGTAATAATAAAGGTGAATCCAGTTTGTAACAACTTTATTAGCAGCGTTCTCATAACGTCACACCAACGTATGTTTCCTGCTGGTTCTGCTAGCTTGGGAGTTTCAGTTTAGCGGTAATGTATTCTGTGTTAGCGGCCGGAGCGGCCCCTTTAAGAAGGTAGTCATGTGACCGAGGCAAGCATCTCCACAAGCGTGACGATGCTTGCCTCGGTCACAAGGCAAGTCCACGATCTAGGAGTTGGGGACCACTGCAGTAATGAAACATAAGCTCCTGTGTTTCACACATAATTAGTGGTTAAACGTTCAGAGGCAGCGGCTGAAACATTTTCAACAAAAACATCTTCAACTGAAACAAGAAAAACACAACTTGATTTACGAACCCTCGATATTTGAACGTTTGTCTCGAGAATGAACCTCGGAGTCGGGAGCTGATCTGTTTTCCTGTGCCTGCACAGGCGCCGCAGGATCGCAGCCAGAACAAACGTTCTCATATGACTATAGTACGATTATAGAAGCCATCCTATAATCCTATAATCATGGAAGATACCTTGAAAAGTTGTTCACAGACTTCAGGCTACCAAAGCCATAAATAGAGCTGAAAACATAATTTCCTCTATTTAGGATTAATTATCTGTAATGTCTGTAATTTTAATTAATTAATTAAAATTAATTTAGATTAATTAAGTTTAAATTAATTAATTAAATTTGTAAATTAATTAAATTAATTTTAATTAATTAATTAATTAATTAAATATTAATGAAATATCTGTAATTTTAAAATGAAACTCTAGATGACATTTTTCTTCACATGAGTCGTTATCCTCTTCTGGACACGACTACTGTGCAGTAACCCACATTCAAACACTGGTATGGTCCTTGACTGTTTATGCTTCTTCATCATTTGCTGCTTTTGGTCAAACTTTTTGGAGACTGGAGCATTTCCCAGCATGCAATTCACTGGTCCAAGAGCACCACACAGGAAGGAGCAGGGTTCCGGATCCCACGCCTTAATGTTGGGAGATATCTAACCACTGAACCACGCCTTCAAACTGTCACGTGACAAAGTTCACTAAGAGGTCATGAACATGCTAGTTAGCATGCTAAAACAGTACAACGAGCGTCCTGAACACTTTCATCCTGAACATTTTCTTCCGATCATTTTCCCTAAAATCGATGCACCGCAAAAATAAAGTGGATAAGATACCAGAAATAAATCTTACATTTGGGGATTATGATCTGTTCATGCAGCTAGATAATTTGTCCGGTCAAGATATCCAAAAATAACTTGGATGTTCTAAAGATAAAGTCAATACATTTTAAAAGAAGAATATTTAAAACTGTTATGGTCTTACTGGCTGTATTCTTTGTGGTTTGTTCATTTTTTGATGATGTCATTTCCTGTATCCTGATAACCGGACCGTTTAGCATCCATCCTCGGGGTTAAGCGCTGTACCCGTTGGGCGTGCTCCCATTGGCTGCTTCCTTGGCGGTCTCGCCATCCAATTGGCTGAGGGGTACGTTGGCTTTGTCGCGCGCCGCCCTGGCCCGGATGAGGTTTCTACGGTGATAGAACAGGTAACCCGGCAACAGGAAGCCAGTCGCGGAGAAGGCGAGGAGGCCCACGTTGATCTGTGGGGGGAGGAGAGACGAGTCAGCGCAGGTTCGAATCCCAACCTGGTGTCAGTGGGGGGGCGGGGTGTCCTCACCCAGTAGGGGTCCCCCCTGAGGTGCCCCACCATCAGGATGAACAGCGGCTGCTGTAGCAGCGCGAAGGCGGCGCTGATCATCGACTGCATGCCCGTCAGCGTGCCAAAGTGGTTGGCCGGGTACCTGGAGGGGGGGCGTGGCAGGTTGAGCCGGGGGTACAGGTGTGTCGTTGTAAAGGTGTGTCGTTGTAAAGGGGTGTCGTACTCACACGGCGGCGTAGAGGCCCCCGCAGCAGGAGTGGATGAAGCCTCTGACGATGGTGTGAAGGACGAAGGACACCATCTACCAGACAGACGGAAAGCAGGTGTGTGTGTGTGTGTGTGTGTGTGTGTGTGTGGGTGCACACAGCATTGGAATGGAGGTGTGTGTGTCCGTGTGTGTGTGTGTCCGTGTGTGTGCGTCTCACCTGTATGGGCAGGTTGTCAACCAATGATATGACCCCGAACAGCACCAGTAGGATGTTGGTGAAGGTGAACGCCCTCATGGCGTTGGTCAGTTTCTGGACTGTTCTGTCTCTCTTTGGGGGGTCTGATGGACTGAAGGGGGGAGGACAGAAGGTCAGGGAGGAAGACAAGATGTTCTTCATCTTTTATATGATAGGATGCCGAAGCGACACCCTCGTACCTGTTCTCTGTTTGTGTGTTGGCGTTCTCCTCTTCACACTCCTTCATCCTCCAGTCCATGATGTAGCCAATCAGAGGGCAGGTCAGCAAACACAAGAGCTGCATCGTACCGAAGATGGACGAGTAGAAGCTCACTGGAGAGCAATGAAAAAACAAAAAAAACCCAAAATAAGATAAAATAAAATCTAAATTTTTTAAAGAAAAAGTTTTATGATATTTTTAAGAAATAATTTTAAATTTTACATTTAAATATTATATTTTATTTATTTCTAAATATTACATTTAAATATTAGATACAATATATTTAAATATTAAATTTAAACTATTTTTAAGAAATACATTTTAAGAAATAAAATGAAATGATAAAATTAAATTCAATAAATAATAATAATTAAATAAATAAATAAAGTTATAATATAATATAGAATAACATAATATAATAAATTAATTTCAAAATGTAGAAAAATACCAATGAAATTAAGAATATTAACAGAGAACAGAAATATGATAAATGGCTGAAAACACCATAGATGGAATTAAAAGAAATGGTTATTGAAGGACAAAATCACATCTAATCTAGATTATAAAACACATTTCTAAAAAAAACAACAACTTATTACTCAAATAAGTATAAAGTATTACTTGTTGTACAGTATTGGTAATATTTCACATGAAAAGCCTTGGGTTTCCATCACTTGACAGCTGCAATGCTTTTATTCTGAAGGGACAGGTGTTCCCTATAAATTAAGACCTGGTCCATATAAAGACCTGGTCCATGTAAAGACCTGGTCCATGTAAAAACCTGGTCCATATAAAGACCTGGTCCATATAAAGACCTGGTCCATGTAAAGACCTGGTCCATATAAAGACCTGGTCCATGTAAAGACCTGGTCTACGCTGCAGGTGAACAACCAACAGAACCGTCCCAAGACTTTAGTCCACTTTAACCCTGAGAGTCTCACCGTTTTCTTTCACTTCCTGCTTCATTTCTTCAGAGGCTGAAACAGAAGCATCAGCAGGTCAGGTGGGTTCAGTGGACGCGACTGTTGACAGCAACGACAAACAAACAAACAAACAAACAAACAAACAAACATTTCTTACGGCTCGGGTTGCCGTGGGTCACCAGGAACTCCAGCATCTTGTTCATGGCGCCCATGAAGAAGATCAGCCTCAGTTGGGTCATCGCCATGGTGATGAGACTCCACAGGAAGATGGGAGAGCACATGGAGTGACAGAGCGGCACCGAGCTGCTCTGACCCCGCGGGGCGCTCTGGGGGCGGGTCGGCACCGGCTCCGGCTGCTTGGGCCCCATGGTGTCCTCCAGGAGGGTCACATGGGTGACGTAGCGGTCCCCGGTCACATGGTCCTCCGTCACCACGCCACTCATCTTCACCTTTTTACTGCAGAAAGAAAGAAAGACTTTTAATTTACGATAAAGTCTCTTCATTCCCCACTAGGTCCTCATTTAAAATGTTCTACTGCCCCCTAGTGGTGGGAAGATACACCATCATAAACATAATTATGTTTGTAACCATGATGAAGGACACGCGTGTCAACTGACGTGTATCTGCTGTCCTCCGGCGCCGGGAAGGACTCAGCCGGCCAGTTCAGGAAGCAGTTCAGGAAAACCAGACAGGCCAACCCTGACCACGCCCACATGATGACCCGGAAGGACACGCCCACATCATAGATGAGCTGGAGGAGGAGGAGACGGACACCATATAGCTGGTGTCTGTATAGCATACAGACACCATCTGTGTGTGTGTGTGTGTGTGTGTGTGTGTGTTCATCCACCTTGACACCGGGGAAGGTGACGGCGGATGACGCGTACGAGCCGATCATCAGGGACAGGATGGTTGATCGGACGTTTCCAAACATGTTGGGCAGCTGAGAAGCAGACAGAGAAAACATCAAATAAAACAAAAATGAACAAGATTTAAAGGAAAATATTCAAAGTCGTGACTTAAAACAGTTCAAATGTGTGTTTAGTCTGATGGAGCTTGGGAACTCGTTTCCGTGGAGACCACAAGTACAACAACGTGAGCCATACACGCCAAAGAAAAAGTCGACTTTGTGATGTCGTTGACGTGTGTGGAGATGTAATACACATGTATTAATATTAGAGAAGCACTTCCTGAAACATCACAGACCTGACCTGAAGCTGCCCTCTGATTGGCTGCTCTGGCGCCAGCAGGGGGCGCCGCTGCTTTTTATAACTGTCATTAAAGTCTGAGTGCCAGGCGTGCATGCGTGTGTGTGTGTGTGTGTGTGTGTGTGTGTGTGTGTGTGAACGCTCTCTGCACACACAGATGGTCCGTGTGGGTGTGTCTCCCTAACTTTAGACCCGGCTGGCTCCGCCCCCCCCCCCCCCCGCCCCCCAGTAGCACAAGGATGGCGTTCTCGATGCCGGCCTTCATGATCCGTTTCAGCTCCTATCAGATGTTTCAGATGACGACTCCTTTCTATTCTGAACCTTTGACACACACACACACACACACACACACACACACACACCTCCTACTCAGTGTCGGGTGTGAACCTGATTCAGAACCCAAACCAGAACCTGATGTGGACGCGGATCAGATCTGATCTGAGGGGATCTGAAAACAAATCGTTGGTTTAATAAACCTGAACCGTTCAACGTTAATGTTTAACAAACTTTAAGTAAAAGACGAGAAAAGTTTAATTTTCTGTGCTGGTCAAGATGAAGATGATGAAGATGATGAAGATAATGAAGATGATGAAGATGATGAAGATGCTGACGATGTCCTGATTGGGCCTCAGGACCATGGATGAGGGCTGATCACGCCAACATGGCCAAATTATTTAGCCTGATGCTAATGCTATTGCTAAAGATGTGTAAAATCCCAATATCGACAACCCACAGACTCGGATTTCACGTGTCATGTTAACATGAGTCAGCAGGTCTCAGACTCAGTGAACAGTTTGCTCTGATGTCACTTCCTGTGGTCTTTTGGTGGAACTCTGAATGTTTTCTAGTTTGATGAACAGGAAGTGACATCAGCTGGGCTTAGCCTTTACACCCCCCAGGAGGAAATTCATTCAGCAGAGGTTGAGATGGAAAAACCAGGAGGGGGTTGACCCCCCCCCCAAATAATCACAGCCCGCTTGTAACCATGGAATCTAAAAGAAACAGATGCTAAATGCCTCCCCACCCCCCCACCCCCGCTGTCATCAGACAAGTTTCCATGTCGTAGATTTGATCCAGTGTTTTGTTCCGTTCTTATCAGCCCCCATCGTTTCCATGCCCCCCCACCACCACACCCCCCCCCTCTTTCCACTGGCCGTCCTTCAGTAATAATAAAGAAATAATCAATAAATAATATGTAATGACGGCCCGCTGTAGAGTTTTTTGCAGTGACTGAATGTGTTTTGTTCTTTACATCTGGATTAGAATTCAGATCAGGATTAGGATTAATTTAGCAGGTTTATCAAACGAAGTCGGTTTTGTTTGAGCTCAGCTAATGAATGATTTACTGCAGGTTAAAGAATCCGGAGTTAATATTAAAGTAAACATTAACCGAAAAGTCAGGTCACCCAATCCACAGGAACCATCTACTGAAGTGATGCATGATGGGATAGCTCTATCTGATGGTCTCCACTGGGGTGGGGTGGGGGGGTAAATAGAGTGTCTATTTGAGGACTCCAGACATAGCAGCAGCTACATGACCCCCCAGGACTGGGCAAGACCAGTAGCTGGTCTACAGTGTGTGTGTGTGTGTGTGTGTGTGTGTGTGTGTGTGTGTGTGTGTGTGTGTGTGTGTGTGTTTTGGGGGGGTGACCAATCAGCTGATGATACCTGAACCATGTGACAACAGCTGTCATCTAGTCGTCACGGCGCACGTCCATCACTTGCTGCATGAGTACATCCCATAATATTATAACTCGAGTGTGGGAAGATTAAACACAAACACGCACAAACACGCACATACACACACACACACACACACACACACACAAACACACAAACACACACACACACACACACAAACACACACACACACACACACACACACACACAAACACACACACACACACACACACACACACAAACACACAAACACACACAAACACACACACACACACACACACACACACACACACACACACACACTGCACCATGGCCGTGTCAAGGACAGGAAGTGGGAGAATTGAGGGAGCCAGGGGGAGGGAGGGGGGCGGAGGGGGGGAGGGGTGTGTCTCCGACCCAGGGCTCTGATTGGCTGAGAGGCTGCAGCAGGAACGGCATGTGCTGATTTCCAAAATACACAGGGGGGGGGGGGGTCAAATGGGTTTCCACTCCAGAAGGACAGACAGTACACTCCTGCTACAAGCCCCGCCCCCCCCACCTGACAGGTGTGGGCGGGGCATGTAGAGACTAGACCACCCCTCTGGCCGTCACGGTGATGTCATTGTTTTGGTCACATGATGCAGCGGACAACAGAGGAGTCAGAACGAGGACGAGGTCGGTGTGACCGCGGCCCCCAGCCCCTCCAAAACAAAAGTCCCTTTGAATTTAAAATGTTGATAAGAGCAGGAAATAAAGTACGGGAGGCGGGCCAATAGGAAGTGAGACTTCCTGTTTCCATGGTTACAAGGTGAATGGGGGTCAGCAGGTTCTGAGTTTCGCTGGAAACAACAATCAGTAGGTAGGACAGGAAGTGTGTGTGTGTGTGTGTGTGTGTGTGTGTGTGTGTGTGTGTGTGTGTGTGTGTGTGTGTGTGTGTGTGTGTGTGTGACTGTGTGTGTGTGAGTGTGTGTGTGTTGGTACCGTCAGCGAGGTGAAGGTCAGGCAGATTCCTCCGAACCCGTTGAAGGAGACGGCGAGGAAAATGAGGACGGACAAAACTGATGAGGACAGAACGACGGAGTTTACAGACGGCTCAGGAAGCCACGCCCACATAAGGTGTGACCCCGGCGTGACCTCTCACCTTCAGGGTTGTACGCCGCCGTGGCGATCATGGCGCAGGAAGCGGCGAAACACGAGCTGGAAAAACGTTGGTCAGACGTCAGAAGAAAACTTTCGGGATAAAAACGGCGTTGATAAAACGCCGCGTCAGTGATACCTGCCCAGGAGCCGGAGGGGGCGTGGCCCGAAGCGGTCCATCAGGATGCCGAGGGGCAGCGTGGCGGCGCTCAGGAGGAAGGAGCCGATGGTGAAGCCCAGGTTGAGCATCTCCTCCTGCTCCACGCAGCTCCTCCACCCGGAGGTGCTGTTGGCGCCGGAGGTCTCGTTCCCTAGGGGGCGGAGCCACACGGTTGGCATCGTGGTGCATAGTGGGGGTGGGCGGGGTGGGCGGCGGCCTTACCGGTGCACAGGTGCGAGTAGAAGCCCTCGTTCTTCAGCATGATGAGCAGCGACGCCCAGCCCAGAAGAACCGCCGAGCACAGCAGGTTCTCCACGATGGCGGTGACGGCCATCCACCAGCGCCGCCGGTACGCCCGCGCCAAGCTGGGAGCCATGACCCTGAGGACAGACAACAGGAAGTGGAGCAGCAGGAAGTGGAGCAACAGAACCCCCGAAACCCGTTGGGCACGGGTTTGACCTTCTGGAGCGATCGGGTGTCAGGTGTGGAATAAAGCCACTTGCTGACACCCGACACACACACACACAAACACACACACACACACACACACACACACACACACACACACACACACACACACACACACACACACACACACACACACACACACACACACACACACACGCGTGTCCCAGCTATAATTGTGCAAATATTTGATGGACTTACACAGCGGCCATACAAACCCGTTAGAAAATGACGACTCAGCGTTTAAAAAGCACATGTTTGCACACTGGGAGACGTGTGTGTGTGTGTGTGTGTGTGTGTGTGTGTGTGTGTGTGTGTGTGTGTGTGTGTGTGTGTGTGTGTGTGTGTGTGTGTGTGTGTGTGCTTAAGATTTCATAAATGTCAAAAGCACCCCTGCACCCGGTGCTGCGTTCAGGAGCGTCTGATTCCTGGAAACCCTCTGAGGTAAAACTTTATTGACACAAACAGAACTTTTGAACGTTTGAACGATAAAAACTGAATAAAATTTAAATTCACATGATTTTTGACTAAAAGACTTGGAAACCTGATGAACGGGTCAGAAACACCTGATTGGTCCGTTCCGCAGGAAACTGGTGATGTCATTACAGCATCATGACGGTCCACTCAGGACTTCACGTCGACAGACCATAATAATTTTGACTGAGGTCTACATCAGCATAACGTCTGTCCTCAAAGGGCCAGATGTAACTAATAAATGTAACTAAATGTAACTACTGCTTAATGTTAAATAATTTATTACTTATTCAAGTTACAAACGGTTATGTTTGTAACTTGAATAAGTACAAACTGTAATGTTTGTTTCTCTGTTCTAACATAAATCCTTTTAATTTCTCAGGTTATTAAACCCACAGAACTCCATCAATCAAGGATCAAACTATCAATCAATAAAGAAAAATAACATCAGACACAAGTTAGGACGTTAACTTTAAGTTAAAATGGGCTGAATTACTGCATTGTGGGAAATGTAGTTTTGGTCAAAGCACACTTTTCACTGATTTATTTTTAGACGCTGACATTTTAGGCTCCCGAGGGCCACATAAAATGATGCAATGGCCACATATGGGCCCCGGGCCTTGAGTTGGACACATGTGCTCAAGAGGAAGTTCTGCACTCAATGATCAGAAGAGAACGTCTGTGACCTTTGACCCCCGACAAAACCAACGTGGTTCTCTGGATCTGCTTCAGGAACGCTTTGACACGGGTGTCAGTGAACGCATCACGTTACCTCTGCCGTGGATCAGAACCAGAAACATGAGGGTCTGGACCGGACCTCCTCTGAGACGGACTGATCTGGGTTCATTTAATATTCAGGACTTCTAAACGACACCAGAACTTTATTTGGATTTGGGTTCTTAAACTCTACAAAACAGGAAAATGAGTGACTTACTGTTTTCTTTCCTTCCTTCTCTTCAGGTTCTAGTATCCGTTGGTCTGCTTGCAGCCACGTCCACCGACACACACACTCACACACACTCCCTCTCTCTCTCCTGTATCTCTATATATGGAGCTCAGCCCTCGCTCGCCCAGCCCTCTGATCTGAACACGTTTTCTCTCTGCTGGACTCCAGGTGTTGTGAAACCTGTCGATCCGCTCCGGAGCCACTGAGGAAAACTGTCACAAATATCCTCCGTGATGCACAAACAAACAAACAACACAAATTTGAGGCTGGTTTTTGTCTCTTTTAAATTATCTGAACTAAATATTATAAATAATAAATTATAAATATTATTACATAATTATTTTATTATATTATTTAATCATTATATAATTATAAATTATAAATATTCTCACGTCTTCACGGTGTTCCTCAGGGTTGTGTGTTTTGATCGGTTTCTTTCTGGTTATCAGGAAACACTGGACAGCAAAGGTCTTCAATTCAACCTTTATTTAAACAAACGTTTCATTCATTTGGGATTTGTCAGAGCTGGGTTGTCATGGCATCACGGACCCATGAAAAACACATTAATAAATAAGAAAAATAAAGACAAACAAACGTTCACTAAGTGCATTGGGGAGTTTTCTTCTGTCTTAATGATATCAAAACAAAAAAACAGAACGAACGTCTCAAAAAAAACGGTTTGAAAGCCAACGGAGAATCGTTTGAACCGAACATGAAGCAAAAAAAAAAAAAGTGGGCGGAAGAAGCAAAACAATGAAAACAGCCGCGTCACAACGGCTTCAGCTTCGATGAAGCTGAGGTCCGACGGAAGGAGGGGAAGAAGAACGAAACAAAACATCTGACATTTTAAGAATGAAGTTGTGGAATTGTCGTGCGTTTGTGGCTCTCTGGCGCCCCCCTGTGGTCACACTGTGCTACTGCACCTATCAGGACTTGATTCTCATAACGTCAGGCTGTTTCTGGCTCTAATCTCGAAGCACAAAAAAAAGTTAAAGCAAATCATTCAGACTTTTTCCACGCGTGGACGACGCCTCCTGGTGGGCGGAGTCAGTTATCCAGGTCACGGTTATCCAGAGCTGTTTAAATCAATCCACTGGACTCTAAGGTCCAGTGGATGGACCAATGGGAGCTCAGATCCCAGCATGCTAACGCGAGGTGGTTGAGTATCTAGCGTACAAAAGGTTAGCATGCTGTAAGCATGAACGTATAGCGAGCTGCACGTTAGCACCTTTTATTCTGAAGGGAGAGCTGCTCTCACTTCCTGTCTGATCACTTCCTGATTGTCTGCTGACGTTCCCGCTCCTTCCCTCCCCCCTCTCCATTTGTCCCCCCCCTCCCCCGTCACTCCCAGAAGATGTTGGTGATGTCCGAGTCCAGGCTGAAGATCCAGATCACCAGCGGCGCCGAGATCAGGACGAACCCCCAGGACACGCCCCTTAGCGACTGGTGCAGCCTGGTCGCCATGACGGCCAGCGGCCCCGAGGCGGCCCTCGTCCTTCGCAGCTCCTCCTCCTCCTCCAGGTACTGTCGGAACAGGAAACAGGGTCAGAACAGGCGCAGGAAGGGGCGGCGCTGCCGCGGGAGTAACCCCCTCCCACCTGCATCTGGCTCCCCGGCTCGATGTAATGCCGCGCCAGGAACTTGAGGACCTCGTCCATCAGGATGACGGGGATGGACATCTTCAGCACCACCACCCACTGGGGCCAGGTGAGGGGGCGGATCTGGAAGATCACCTGGAGGCAGAACGGACGGATGAGGGATGGATGAAGGAGGGATGCGTCGGACGGATTCCACCTCCGCATGTCAGGTCTTACCGGCAGGGGGTCCACGTAGAGGATGAGGAAGTGCAGCGCCATGGACAGGCAGATGGCCCCCACCAGCCAGGGGTTGGACCAGGGGGGCATCTTCAGCAGAGACTGGTTCTCCGAGAGGCTGGAGGAGACGACACGTTACCAGAACGCCGGTCACACATTTTACCAGTGAAATTTAGTTTTCTTTATGTCTTTGTTTTTTTTTACAGTGCGTTCGGTTCTGCGTCCTGATTGGCTGTCAATCTGCATGTCGTCTGCAAGTTTTCTCCGCAACAAAAAAACAAACATGTCAACAGATAAAAGTGAGATGACGTTGGTTCCTGTAGCGGGAGGAGGCGGAGTATCTAGCTGCATGCTAGCCTTGCTACATTAGCATAGCATGTAGCACCTTTTATTCTGAAGGAGGAGCTGCTCTAAAACGGCTCTCACTTCCTGCCTGATCGCCTCCTGACTGTCGGCAGACGCTCTTTACCGTATCAGAGTTCATTTTACTCCAGAAAGTAGTGTGCATCCCATAATGACGTTTATGCATCCCAACAGTAATAACAGAATAAACGGTAGAAGCGTACACAAGGATGGAGTTTAACAATAGTACAATATAAAAACTAAACAAACTGTTAATTTAGATGATTTTATTTCTAACCACGTTAAAACTGTTTAAATAAAAAGAAAAAAAAAGAGTAAAATAATATTTTAGTCTAATAAACATGTTAAAGCCTTTAAAAGTCATTAAAAAGTCATATAACTATCTGTAGTAATGTCTGTAGTAACATCTGAAGTAATATCTGCAGTAATATCTGTAGTAAAACTGTGGTAATACTGCACTAATACTGTAGTAATACTGCAGTAATACTGTAGTAATATGTCTTGTTTTCATGATTTACTTTTGATTGTTTTCATTCGATGTCACTTGGTTTTGTCAGCTTGCGTCCTAGCTTTAGCTTTAGCATTAGCTTTATGCACCAGCAGCAGACAGGAAGTGGATTCGCTCTCACCTGTTCAAGGCGTTGCACATCTCTATGGTAACCAGGACCGACAGCGCCATCGTCATGGGATACGGCGACTCGAAGACGGAACACTGGACGCCGGCGAACTCGGCGTGGCCGTCGCTGCACTGCAGGTAGTGAGACTGAGGAGGAAACGCCCGCCGTTAACTTACTGTCTGACGTCCGCCAGGGTTATTGATCACCATTGGAACTTTATTGATCGATCGATTGGTGGTGGGGGTGTGTGTTTACCAGCTGGTAGAAGGACACCTTGGGTCCGTCGTGGGCGGCCATGAACCACCAGGCGGCGGCGCCGACGGTGGCGGCTCCCACGTAACCTAAAGAAGTGGGGGTGGGGGGGTTTAGGAGCGCTTCATTTAACGACCTGCAGCAGGCGGGGGTCGACGCCACACGTGTGAAACGGGACTCACATCCGATGATGAGGTAACGGCAGAACAACCATCCGGAGATCAGGGGCTCCTTGGGGGAGCGGGGGGGTCGCGACATGATGTCCAGGTCGGGGGGGTTGAAGCCCAGAGCCGTTGCCGGGAAACCGTCGGTGACCAGGTTGACCCACAGGAGCTGGACGGGGATGAGCGCCTCGGGCATCCCCAGCGCCGCCGTCAGGAAGATGCTGAGGAGACGGGAGGAGAACCGTCAGCAACCCCGCCCTCCAGTAACCACACCCCCTCCCTCAGACCCCCCCACTGACCAGACCACCTCCCCGATGTTGGAGGAGATGAGGTATCGGATGAACTGCTTCATGTTGTTGTAGATGGCGCGCCCCTCCTCCACCGCCGCCACGATGGTGGAGAAGTTGTCGTCGGCGAGGATCATCTCCGACGCCGACTTGGCCACAGCGGTGCCGCTGCCCATGGCGATGCCGATCTCCGCCTTCTTCAGCGCCGGGGCGTCGTTCACGCCGTCGCCCGTCTGGAAACCACAGCAGAGAGAGAGGCGTTTAGCTTAGCGCCGCGCTAGCCCAACGGCGTGTTAGCATTAGTGTTAGCGTTAGCGTCACCATGGCGGTGATGTCGCTCAGGCTCTGCAGGTACTCCACGATGCGGCTCTTGTGCGCCGGCTCCACCCGGGCGAAGCAGCGCACCGTCCGGCACGCCTGGCGCTGCAGGTGGGGGGGCAGCTCGTCAAACTCGCGCCCCGTCAGGCCCCCGCCGATGGCCCCGCCCTCCTGCTCCTCCTCCTGCTCCGTGATGATGCCCACCCGCCGGCAGATGGAGAGGGCGGTGCCTTTGTTGTCACCTGAGCAGAAGGAGGAAGACGAAGACGATGATGATGATGATGATGGTGATGAAGGACGTGTCGACACAGATTTCTGTTCGGGCGCCTCTGAGGTCACCTGTGATCATGATGACTCTGATTCCAGCCTGGCGACACATCCGGACGGCTCCGAGGACCTCTTTCCTGGGGGGGTCCAACATGCCCACACAGCCCACGAAGGTCAGATCGGCCTGGGGGGGGCAAACACAGACACACACACACACACACAGAAAAACACACACACGGCTCAGTTGAGACCGCCAACTAACCAGGAAGTAGCTGCAGACTAACTGATTAAATTGCAGCAGCTGTAGATGCTACGCTAACTTGCTAACTCAGCCGCTGGAAGCAGCTGTAAACGCTACGCTAACCGATTAGCTTGCAGCAGCTATGGATGCTATGCTAACAGGTTAGCTCGCCCAGCAGTGAACCACCATCACCTCGTAGTCGGCGAACGCAGCTGTGTTCTCCAGGTTGAGGCTGTGCATGTCGGGGGGCGTGTCCCTGGTTGCCATGGCGAGGCATCGCAGCGTGTCCCTGCCCGACCCCCATTCCCTCACGGTGGACAGGAGATGCTCTCGGACCGCCGGGCTCAAAGGCACGCGGGCAGACCCGCTGACCCGGATGTGAGTGCAGCGCTCCAACACGCTCTCTGGAGCTCCCTGAGGGGCGGGGAAAGGGGCGGAGACAGGAGATCAGACATCGGAGGGGAGGGGTCTCCACACGGTGGGCGTGGCTCACCTTGATGAACATCTTGGCTCCAGAAGCAGATCGGGTGAGCTTATTGGACGAGCAGAAAACAGACATGGACTTCCTGTCTCTGGAGAACTCCAGCGTCAGCTCCTTCCTCATCAGCTGCTTGATCACCTGGAACACAGGAACCCTGAGCACCGCTGGGGGGTCGGACCCGAAAGGGACTAACAGAACCGTCTAGTAACCGGTTTATCTCTGGTTAGAACCCTCTAGTAACCGGTTCCTCTGACTTCAAACACTGGCTGGTTGGGTGTGGTTCAGAATCAATCATCCAATCAGAAATGACGCCCTCAGGCTGATTGATTTTTTTGAAACAGGATCGTGTAACACACACACACACACACACACTCTCTTACGGAGCAGCAGGCGGTGGCCCTCTCAGCGGGGGTCAGTCCTCTCAGGTCGGTGTCGAACACGTTCATTTTCTCCACCAGACAGCAGAGGGCGGTCTCTGTCGCCTCCCCCACCTTCTCATACACACCCTTTGCCTGCATGACACACACACACACACACACACGATGAGAGTCCAGCGGTGGACGTCAGACCATATATGGTCGTGTGGCGGCGCCTCACCTCGTTGTAGTCCAGTGACGAGTCGTTGCACAGGGCGCAGATGGAGGCCATCTCCACCAGGCCCTCGTAGCGGCTGCAGCGCACCGCCGCGCCGTCCTGGTAGCTGCACACAGACAGACGGTCAGACAGACGGACAGGGCAGGACGCACGCCCAGAGCGGCGATCGCAAGCCGACGCCCACACACAAGCGTTAACAGTCGGGGTTAGAGACACTCACACTTCCCCGTCGGGGGCGTAAGTCGATCCGGTGACGCTGAACTCACTCAGTCTGCAGCGCCCCCCCGACACACTGTCGACAACAAACATCTGGACACACACACACACACACACACACACACACACACACACACACACACACACACACACACACACACACGCACCCGAGCAGCTGGTTAGTTCACGAGCGGCTTGAACGACCCGGGTTGGTCTACGTCAGTGTTTGTTAGGCTCTCGTTGCCATGGCAGCCATTAGTCGTTAACCAAACCGGTTGCAGGGGTTAGAAAAGTCTGGAGCTAAGCCCCGCCCACGCCTTACCCTGCAGACCGACATCTGATTGGTGGTCAGCGTTCCCGTCTTGTCGGAGCAGATGACCGAGGTGCAGCCCAGCGTCTCCACTGACGGCAGGCTGCGGACGATGGCGTTCTTCCTGGCCATCCTCCTGGTGCCCAGCGCCAGGCAGGTGGTGATGACCGCCGGGAGGCCTGGAGGTGTCACATGACCACAGGAGGTGGGCGGGGACACGTCAACGTCAGCTGACAAGTGTAGCAACATTCATACACCAAACAATTTAAAGGAATTCACAGAATTAAAAAGCAGACATTAAAATATGGTTTTGAATGTGTCACCATGTTTGGTTCTTCACCATCTTTAGTTCTTCACCATGTTTGGTTCTTCACCATGTTTGGTTCTTCACCATCTTTAGTTCTTCACCATCTTTAGTTCTTCACCATGTTTGGTTCTTCACCATGTTTGGTTCTTCACCATCTTTAGTTCTTCACCATGTTTGGTTCTTCACCATCTTTAGTTCTTCACCATCTTTAGTTCTTCACCATGTTTAGTTCTTCACCATGTTTAGTTCTTCACCATCTTTAGTTCTTCACCATCTTTAGTTCTTCACCATGTTTGGTTCTTCACCATGTCTAGTTCTTCACCATGTTTGGTTCTTCACCATGTTTGGTTCTTCACCATGTTTGGTTCTTCACCATGTTTGGTTCTTCACCATGTTTGGTTCTTCACCATGTTTGGTTCTTCACCATGTTTGGTTCTTCACCATGTTTGGTTCTTCACCATCTTTAGTTCTTCACCATCTTTAGTTCTTCACCATCTTTAGTTCTTCACCATCTTTAGTTCTTCACCGTGTTCAGTCAGTCACCATGTTCAGACCAGATCCAGACGTTCTCAGCGTGTGTTGAACTTGGTTTCAGAAATCTAATCTGTTCTAGCATCTCCAGGTCACGCTGTGTCGTCATTCCTCCGCTGATGGCTTTCAGAGGAATGACGACACAGCGTGACCTGAAGATGTGTCTCTGGAACTTTAAACCTGAGTCAGAACCTGACTTGACCCGGATTTCTTTTTGTGGTCCAAACACAATGATCTCCGTCTCTTCTCCTTTTAGCTGGAGAACATTTAGCTGCATCCAGTCACTGATTTGCTTGATACTCAGGGACTACAGGGGTCCTTGAGCTCCTGGGTTCAGTGAAACGTACAGCTGTGTGTCATCTGCAAAGCGATGGTCACTCATGTTGAGCCAATGGGAGCATGAAGAGATGAAGCAGTAGGGTCCAACGATGGAGCCCTGTGGAACCCCACATGACCACAGATTGGCTGTACCAACAACCCCGGACCGAATACATGCATATAAATGAGATTATTTTACGCTAAATGTCGTATGAAGCAGCAGGAACACGCGTGTGATGTCCGGTAAAGACGTCTGACCTTCTGGGATGGCGGCTACCGCCAGCGCCACCGCGATCTTGAAGTAGTACACGGCTCCTCTCAGCCAGCTGCCCCCGTGGACCGGGTCGTTGAAGTGTCCCACGTTGATGGCCCACACTGCCACGCAGATCACACTGATGACCTGGGGAGCGACAGAAGCATAGCCACGCCTTAGATGGCGGCGCCTGGTCGACTGGACCCGGTGCCGCCGGAGAGTGTTCCCCACCTTGGACAGCTGTTCTCCAAACTGGTCCAGTTTCTGTTGTAACGGCGTCCGTTCAGGGTCGGTCGAGACCATCTCGTCTCTGATTTTACCGATCTCCGTCTGCACCCCTGTCGCCACGACGATCCCGATGGCCCGTCCCGCCGCGATGTTGGTCCCCTGGGAGGAAGTCAGAAGTCCGGTTCATAAAAGACGCGTTCCGATTTCCTTTTTAAACACATTCAGGTGTGAAGACGGCTCACAGAGAACAGCATGTTCTTCTTGTCCTGGTTGACAGCTCTGGGATCCGGTACCGGGTCGGTGTGCTTCAGCACCGACACCGACTCCCCCGTCAGGATGGACTGGTCCACCCTCAGGGTGGTGGAGCGGATGGACGTCAGCCTGATGTCGGCCGGGACTTTATCGCCAACTGGGGGTTGAAGGGAGACGTTTCATGTAGAACCAACCTGAACAGAACCTCAACGCCATTTAATACTTTAGTGTCGACTGAGAGCTCCAAGGGAAATATCAGCGTCCCCCCCGAGAGGACGACGCGTGTTCTCCCTCATGTCGTCAGTAAACATGGAGAATAGCTGATGGTCATCAACAACCTCCACCAGGAGGACGTGTGAGAACCACAAACAGACCAGCGCGGGTCAGACCAAACCACAGGCAGCTGGGAATCCTGGATCTGAATCGACATGGAAACAACTTGTGTCGTCGTACATGTCCAATCAGAACCTCAGAACTCCACCAGAACCCCAGACCCTCAGAACTCCACCAGAACCCCAGACCCTCAGAACTCCACCAGAACCCCAGACCCTCAGAACTCCACCAGAACTACGGGTTTGAAACCAGTTTGAAACTCCCTCAGCGGAGATACTAAAGATGCGGCGACCCGTTCCGGTCGGGGGCTGTGCTTTGGTTCTGGTGTCACTCAGTTCCCATGCCCTGGACATCACATCATCTACTACACACAGATAACACACACACACACACACACACACACACACACACACACACACACACACACACACACACACACACACACACACACATATTCTTTCTCAGAGCTTTCAGAAATAGCAGCAGGCGTCTGGAGGATTCTGGTCTCCATTCTGGGTCAGGGTGGTTCCTACAGAACCGGGTCAGACACATGAAGCAGCTCCACGTGTTTGTGTATTTTTGCATTACTGTATCTTTGCGACCCGTGGCCAGAAGGCGTGGCCAGAGGGCGTGGCTCTGAGGCAGGTGCAGAATGTTGAGACTGAACGTTTCTTTAGTCGTCCCTTGATGTCCTCCGCATTACGAACGAGGACGCCGCCGCCCTCTTGTCCACTCACCAGCCACCTCCACGATGTCTCCGGGGACGATGTCTCGGGCTCGGACTCTCTGGACGCTCTTCTTGTCCTGTCGGAGAACCTTCCCCATCTCTGGCTCGTACTCCTTCAGCGCCTCGATGGCGTTCTCGGCGTTCCGTTCCTGGAGGACAGAGAGGACAGAGTGTTCTCCTGGTGTTGATGGAACCTTTGGGGTTCATTAAAACACCGACTGACGTGGAAACGGCCTCCACGGTTCGTCTCGTTCGTCTGCGAAGCTTCACACAGAATAAATGTTTACGTTTGACGTGAGTCACCAGAAAAGATCGCAGGACGCAAACTAAACACAGGAAGACGGATCTGGAGCCGAACCAGGAGGAACGTCTCTCTGGAGTCAGTCTCATGTCAAGACCAACCATCCTGAAGCATTTCATTTAGTAACTGGTGAAGGATTTAACACACACACACACACACACTTTAAGTTACATCATTCTTGATGATACAACAGTTTTCAAACATTTTACGTCATTTTCTTCCACTTTATGTTTGTCTGCCACAAATATTAGAATAATAAAATCACTAGTAAACCATTAAAAACACATAATATCATGTTTCTGTACGAAAAAATCAGAATAAAACATATAATATCATATTATTAGCCCGTAGCAACCCCCGTGACCCACGATGAGGAAGGAGCAGCTGGAGACGGGACACAGAGGATTTTTCTGTTCTATATTAAAAAATAAAATTTAATTGTTGGTCAGCTTAAAATAGATTCGTATGAACTAAATATGATTAAAATACATTCGTTAATAAAGTTCAGTACAGAACTGGGAATGTTTATCCACTACCCCTAGATAAAAGTATGGAATCACCAGTCTTGGACGAGCACTCACTCCGACATTTTACTGTGTAGAACAAACTCAGATTAAAAGCATGAAAAAATAATGAATTTTTACAAAGTTGCAACTCCTTGGCATTCAGAAACACTAAAAGAAATGAAGAAAAAAACGTCGTGGTGGTCAGTGAATGTTACTTTTATAGAACAAGTGCAAAGAAATAAATATGGAATCACTCAATTCTGAGGAAGAAAATATGGAATCGTGAAAAACAGACAAATAACAATCAAAACACATCAGTAGTATTTAGTTTCTCCACTTCTGACTTTTGTTTTTCAGGTTTTCAACTGGGTTGAGATCTGGGCTACTTGGAGCCAGGACATTGACTGGATGTGTCTTTCTCCAAAGAATGCTTCCACAGTTTTTGCTCTGTGGCATGATGCATTGTCATCTTGGAAAATGATTTCATCATCCCCAAACATGTTTTCAGTTGAAGGGATAAGAAAGCTGTCCAAAGTATCATCAAGGACTGTGGGAATTTTGATGTTTTCTTCAAACAGTCCTCTTTGAAATCTCACTGGAACGGCACCAAACAAAAGTTCCAGCATCATCACCTTGTCCAGTGCAGATACTCATCACTGAAGATAATCTTCATCCAGTCATCCACAGTCCATGATTGTCTCTCCTTAGCCCATCACAGTCTTGTTTTCTGTTTAAGCATCAATGATGGTTTCCTTTTAGCTTTCCTGTATGAAAATCCCATTTCCTTTAGGCGACTTTGAACACTTCTGTCACACACATTGACTCCAGCTTCCTCCCATTTCTTTTTCATTGTCTTGTTGCACATTTTCTGTTTTCAAGACATAAGGCCTTTAGTTGTTTGTCTTGACCCTTAGATGTCTTTGTTGGTCTACCAGTACGCTTGACTTTAACAACCTTCCCATGCTGTTTGTACTTGGTCCAGATCTTCGTTACAGCTGACTGTGAACAGCCCATATCTATGACGACCACACGTGTAGAGTTACCTTCTTCAAGAAGTTTGATAGTCCTGTCTTTGTTCTCAACAGACATGTCTGTTGTTGGAGCCATGATTCCTACTGGTCCACCTGGTCCAGCAGCCCGCCAAGGTGTGATAACGGCACTGCCAAGGAGACGCTCTTTGGAAAAAATTCATTACTTTTTCATGTTTGTGATCTGACTTTGTTCTACATAATAAAACGTAGGAGTGAGCGCTCGTCCAAGACTGGTGATTCCGTACTTTTTGCTAGGGGTAATACAGGTTAGCATGGAGGCTAGTTAGTTTAGCTAACGTCTCTTGGGACTAGTTAACGACATAAACCTGTACAACAATCTCCTTATTCATCAAATGTGTGTCATCAAAGTCCAATAATCAACTTGTGATTATACTGCACTCAGGTTGGTTACCGCGGCAACCTAATCATAAACAAACAGGAACCATTCCAGCGCTAGTAGACTGGTCGCTCTGCATGGAAGAAGTAAAAGTGAGAAGAAATGATGTTTATTTTCAGGGTTTCTTTGTGTTCCTCAACGCTGAAAGGAGGCGATCAATAACTGAAGGATCAATCCTGACCGCATTTTTTTGACCACATCCAGATGGGACGCTCACGAGCTGATTGGTCGAGCCGTAGAGCGTCTCGCTTACCTGCCACACTCCCACGATGGCGTTAGCGATGAGGATGAGGAGGATGACGAATGGCTCGACGAAGGCTGTGATGGTTCCCTCCCCCTCCTCGAACCAGGCCAGCGTCTAACGGGACGGACGACAACAGAGAGGTCACAACCCAGCTCCTTCAGGTCAAAGGTCGAGAATAGGCGTCTGTTTCCTTACGAAGGAGATGCAGGCGGCCAGCAGGAGGATCCGCACCAGCAGATCCTCAAACTGCTCCAGGATCAGCGCCCAGAGAGACTTCCCTTCAGGGTGAAGAGGGAAGAGAGGAAACAGGGTGAGGAAGTGGGACCAGAAGACTGGAGATCATCAGACAGGAAGCAGCTCACCTTCTTCAGCCGGCAGCTCTGAGCGTCCAGGACGAGTTTGAAGGAGAGGGAGGAGGAAAAAAGGTCCACGACAAAATCAGAGACGGCATTTGTTCAATAAAAAACTATAGAAGATGATGTCGCCTGGATCGTAAAAACATAACCAACTAGAACCTGAGATACGAATTCTTTGAGATACGAGTCGTCTCTCAGGAAACCACTGCTAGTTAGCGTATGGATACGACATCAGTGAGACCGGATCTCGTTCTCGTTGGTGGAGTAAAGACGTAGCTCGTGTGTTCTCGCGACTTTTATGTTTCTTTTCATTCTTTAACATTGTTTATGTGACTTATATATAATTTATTACACACAGATAAAGTCTGCGTGTCTATTGGTTGATAAAAATATGTAATTTTTACCCTATAATTTAGGGGTTTTTGAGGTTTTTTACAGACTAGAACAGATTAAAATAATTTTAATCACTCTAAACGAGGAAAATGTTTGACTTACACGTTCAGTCACGGAACGGATTAATCTCGTATCTCCAGGTTCTACTGTAGGTTCTACTGTATATATTTACTGAACATTTGTGGAGCTTTGAACCTGAATTAATTCTAATAGGACATTCTGTACAGATATGATTATCAACTCTAATGACTATCACATCATAGAGCAGTGAGCTGGTTAGCAGTTAGCGGGATGGTTAGCGGTTAGTGCAGCTACCGTTGGGCCCCCATCGCTCCCTGTTCTTCTTCAGCTGCTCACAGCTCAGACCCGTGGACTCGTTCACGGTGAAGAACCCCAGAACCTCCTCCACCGTCTTGGTGTGAGCGTTATCCATCCCTGTGGGGGCAGGAGGAGAGAGGGGGTCAGGCAGCGACCCCATCAGCAGCGACCCCACCAGCAGCGACCCCGTCAGCAGCGACCACCTGACGCGCCTCCATCCGTCTCCACACACATACACACACACACACACACACACACACACACACACACACACACACACACACACACAAGTGTTTCAGTCCACCTGGAGTCAAAACGTCACAGCAGCGCCGCCCGCCTGGGGGATCCGACGCACTGCATTGCCAAGCAACCGCATCCAACTATAGAAACGACCCGCCCCAGGAGGGTGGAGCCCCACCCTGTGGGGGAACAGATGGATTAAATATGGCTGCTTGTGTTTACGCTCCTTTTCTGATGACTTGGTTGTTTATAAAACAACAGCTGTTTATTGGACGACAGGAAGCACGGCATGGACCCGAACCGGAACCGTCTGGATCTGGATGTTGACTCCACAGGGGGCCGGGGGGGGGGACTTCTGTCCACTGGTGCTGTGGGACACCCCACCAATCCCACCTTCTCCCCCCTGACACGAGTGACTGATGTTTATGGTGCAGCAAGCAGCTTCTCCCCAACGCAATCAGGATAATGGCGTCATGTTTGCGTCACAATATATAATAATATACAGTATAATATGCAATAATATACTGATATATATATATACACACACACACATACACAATATATATATAATATATATACTATATATATAATATATATTATACACATATATAACGTATATATATATATATAAGTGTGTGTGTATATATATTGACACAGTATATATATAATATACAATATATAATATGCGCATTAAATGTAGGTTATATTTATTCTCTTTTCAATTAATTATAGTTTATTATTATTTCAACAGGGAGGCAGATGTCTGATGTTAATAAAGTTCTTTTTGAATCTTCTGAACAACATTTTTTTGCAGTGGGTATGACGTCAGACATAAAAGGTTAAATAGGCTTCTAACATGTAGCCTAGCCTACATGCTGGGCTAAATAATAATAATAATAATAATTATCATTATTATATTAATAATTATTATGCTAATAACCTCGGTGCTAACACACAACTAGCGTACAGCCCTCAAGCTAGCAGCTAACCGCTAGCATCCCATGGAGGACGTGCTAGCTAGCAGCTAGCATCGCGCTAATCCTCAGAGGTGAACAGGTTTGCTTACCGGAGCGCTCGGTGTGGTTCGTCCGTCCTCTAACCTTCCGTTACCAGTCCGTTAACCGGTGTGAAGCAAAAAACATGCGAATCGGTACCGACAGAAACAACCGGAAAGAATAACCGAGTTTTTTTTTTTGTGTAAATAGTTCGATAACGGACAATCTGGGTTAGTTAGTGACAGACGATAATTTAAAAAAAAAAAAATCAGGACACACGGTCCCGATGAAATACATTCGATTCCCGAGCGGAAATAACGTTAAAATGGATTATTTAAGGCGAATGTGTCTCTAATCCCGGTTCCGGACTGGTATATCCACGTTAAGTGGTTTTATTATTCCTTATCCTGCCGTCACGGTTGGACGGATGGTGAATTTACCGATCCTACTATGGCGACGTCATCTCTTGCTTTACTCTGCTCCTGATTGGCTTGGAAAGATGATGACGTCGCTTAGAGACACTCGATGCTGATGGGAGCGTCATCGTCAAGTGACCAATCACGGGAAAAAGAGGGCGGGTCTTGGCATCACTATAGTAGGACTATTAAAGTCACGTCGGGGTCAGTTTTTCCTCAGACGTCGGTCAGACAGCCAATAAAATGTAGATAACGGATCAAAACAGGAACATCCGCTCCAGCTTTTCAAAATAAGGGTCTCAACTTCAGGAAATCTGTGATGTATTTCAATATTTCATGACTATTTACCTCAATTAATATTTCATTTTGTTTTCAATTATTTCTTCTATAACTACTGCATTAAAATCAAATACAATTACAGATTTCAGCACATTTTTACATGAATTATTCGTGATTATTGACTATTAAGTATTAATAATGGGAGTACAGACGTAAATCTAGGGTAAAATGTAATCCAGGTTTTCTCAACAAATGCTTTTATTATATTTCTTACCTCCTCTATTTTCACGGTGACTTTACGGTAACGTTGTTGCTCCGTTACGCTCCCGGTTACCGGTTTGACGGTATGGAGACGCGCACAAGTCAGATTGACGTAAAGTAGTAACCAATCAGTCCAAAACCCCACCTATTAACAGTTTATATGCGCCTTCGATTCGGGCTGAGTTCTCGGCCAATCCGCAAGGAGTGCGTCTGATGACGACATAGCTGGCCAATCAAATGGTGCAGGGGGCGGGCCTTACCCTCTACTTTGCGGAAGTTTTATATTTTTAAATGAATTTCATTTTTTTTGGGAAGAACAAACGGAGAACACATGAACACATAATATGTTTTGTTTAATTAAAAGTGTAGATTAAAATGTAGTGCTTAGAAAAGATCGCTGGATGTTCCATCGTTCTGTTTCCATCCAGAAACAGAGGTTCCTTTAAAAAAACAAACAAAAACACTTTTTGTGAACTTTTTTTTTTCCTTTTTAAAAACAAAAGTGACATAAAATCAGTTTGGTCAGGGAGTTGCTCTCCTTTGTTTCTCCACACATCTTCTTTACAGAGGAAATTCTTTCCACAGGCTGAAAGACAAAGAACAAAACAATTACACACAAATTAAGATGAACTTTGATTCCGAATTCATTGATATTACATTTAAAAACTAAACACATCTTACACTGATCCTGTACAGAGCTCTTTTCTTTATTGTTCATTCTGCTTATGCCAATATTTCCAGTCTTTATGTATATTTCTTGTCAATTTTCAACCTTGTGTTTTCCTACGTCTAATTCAAGATTGTCTGCAAAACCCGAGGCTGAACACAAGACCACACAATTCAGGAACAGATAAATTCTGCTTCAATTATATGTCAACTAAAAGTGTTCACAATATAATAATTTAATAATCTCTATTGATTCTTGGAGCTGCTGATTTATTTATTTCAGTGCTGACAAGCATTCCTTCTTAGCCTTAGCATGAAATTTATGGTACGATTTAATTAAATGCAAGTTGTGATTGTGTGTGTGTGTGTGTGTGTGTTCTTGCCTTACCTCTGGCTGTACTCCGGGTCAGCCTGTGTGTGCAGCAGCAGGTCTCTGATCTCCTCAGGCGGGTTCAGACCGTGAAGCTTGGCTCTCTCCCACCTCTCCAACCGGCTGATCCCTGCAGGAGACAGAAGATCCAACCGTCAGCTGAACACGTTGTGAACATCGAACCAAAGTGTGTAACGTTCAAACATCTACAGTACGATGATAGGAAAACATTACGCATTTAAATCGAAGCCTTAGACGTTACAATATGCACAATAAAAATAAATGTACGGTGTGCTTTCAATAGTTTAACATCGCTTCCCGTCTTTGAGAGGAGATGCGCCAGCCGCCTACAGGTGTGGGGGTGTTACCTGTGCAGGGCCCGAACCTCCAGTCCAGGTCAAACTGTCGGAGCTTCTCCAGCTCCTCCTGCCGGACAGCTTCAGCCTCGGCTTCTGATCCAACACACACATTCAGACACGAGTCAGGACGACCACTTCCTGTCGTCGCTTTGTTATTCCACAGATACTAACAGACTCTTTTGTCTCAATGCTGTTTTAACATGAAGATATCTGCAAATCAAACGACGGTGGGATGGAGAGCAGAGGAAATGTCACCTTTCTGAGGGGGAGAAGGAGGAGGAGGAGGAGTGGGCTTCGTCTCCTTTTTCTCCCCCCTCTTTCTTGCTTTCTTCAACATTTTGAAGGAGTCAGTAATCAGTCCACGCTTGGTTGTCATGGCGACTGATCTAGGACACAGACACACGAGGTCACTGAAAGTAACGCCTCTCTTTACATGAATAGAAAAGATTCTGAAAGTGAAAGTGGAGCACAGGCCTCAATATGGATTGTTTATCAATCTAATCAATATAAATATCAATCAATATTGGGATGTTATCCTGTAGAACTGTCATTCAGTGTTAGAATGGAGACATCCTTGTTTTAAACATACTTAAAGTGGCGAGTAAACCGCCCCAAATCCATTCACTATAACCCCCCCAGTATTGAACTGCAAATTTAAATTTTTCAAATTAATTTAAAAAAAAATTTTTTCCATTTAAAAGCTTACTAGTCGTTTCCTATTCATTATATGCCACGATAGTCTTAGGCTGAAGTTTAAAAAAAAAGCATTATTTTCACACCGGAAGTAACGATAAAATGCAAAAATGTTAACAAATTACAATTAAATGACAAAAAAATCACTTAGTGTTTGAATTTACGTGCATTCTAATCGCGATTAGTTTTATCATTTAATCTGAGCTTCATATCTGTGGTCTGAACTACAAACATGTCCGGACAAAGACTGAGCTACGTCCGGTTTGACCTTTCAAAATAAAAGGTCTGATAAAACAGCGTTGAATAACAACATTACGAAAACACAATGACGCATTTTAACACATCGTTATTCAACATTCATAGAAGTATTATAACCACTGATGCATCAGAAGGTTTTAACGTCACAGGAGAAGAAGAAGAAGAAACCGTTTCTTTAGCACTTTCTCGGTGGAGAAGAAGAAAGAGTTGTTGTCGTTTTGTGGTTAAACTGTTTAAATTACAGAACGTATCTGACGTCATCAACAGATATCCGTTTTTAACTCGGTAACGTTTCATTGAACTCGACTCACCTCGATATTCCAGCGAGAGAAGCTCAGACCCTTTCTTCCCTTCCTGTCAGCATCGTCCAAAAGCAACGATGACGTCACGCTCTTCTTCTTCTGCCTCTGCTAGAGTAGTACTACTACTGCCGCGCCCCTCCGCTGCCCCCTGGCGGCCGTTTAGCGCATTACAGTAGAGCGTCCTTTAAATCTATTTCTATCATATGAACTGACAGGATTTAAGCCTAATTTTTGTCACCTGTCTTCATATTTTGTTTTTTAATACATGACAAAATTAAATGTTTCACTTTTTTTTTAAACTGATGCATGTGTTGGACAGGCTTTTCTGCACTGCTAACAAACCGATAACGCTAATTGTTTTCTCCTCCACGAGGCTCCAGTGAGCAGACCACTTCCACTCATCAGATAGCGACAAACGACATTTACCGTACTCTGTTCTTTATTTCCCATTAGCGTCCACACAGTGGTCACGGGTTCACATCCCAGTGAACTCATGATATGATCTGCGTGGCTAATGCCTCTATCATATGGACGGATGTAACCTTTACACTGAAAGGAACGTTAACGATGATGGAAGTTAACTTCTTGATAATGATGATGATGATGATGATGGTGATGATGGTGATGGTGATGGTGATGGGGGACAGGAAGGCGGCGCACTCTTTGTCTCGCTGGTTGTAAATACCAAAATCAATACAAATCTTTTTGACCTGTTCTGGTGCCTTCTTCTGCAGTTATCTGTCCATCCAGAGATCACTTACTGCATAATCCAATCTGAGGTGTGTGTGTGTGTGTGTGTGTGTGTGTGTGTGTGTGTGTATGTGTGTGTGTGTGTGTGTGTGTATGTGTGTGTGTGTGTGTGTGTGTGTATGTGTGTGTGTGTGTGTGTGTGTATGTGTGTGTGTGTGTGTGTGTGTATGTGTGTGTGTGTGTGTGTGTGTATGTGTGTGTGTGTGTGTGTGTGTGTGTGTATGTGTGTGTGTGTGTGTGTGTGTGTGTATGTGTGTGTGTGTGTGTGTGTGTGTATGTGTGTGTGTGTGTGTTTTCAACCAACCAACCAAGCAACCAACCAACCAACTAAACCAACTAACCAACCAACCAACCAACCAACCAACCAACTAAACCAACCAACCAACCAACCAACCAACTAAACCAACCAAGCAACCAACCAAGCAACCAACCAAGCAACTAAACAAATCAACTAAACCAAGCAACCAAGCAACTAACTAAACCAACCAACCCAATCAGCCAACCAACCAACCAACCAACCAACCAACCAACCAACCAACCAACCAACTAAACAACCAAACCAAACAAACAACCAACCAACCAACCAACCAACCAACCAACCAACCAACCAACCAACCAACCAACCAACCGACTCTAAATCCATCTTCTTCTTCTTCTTAGTTTTATTTAACCCCTTCCTCTCTGTTCACCTTACAAACAGGGCAGGAGCAGCCGAGGTGAATAGTTATTGATACTTTGACAGGTTCTGGTGGGATGGCGGTGGGATGGCGGTGGGATGGTGACGTGCTATAAGTGACTGCTGTTTAATGGAGGCTGTGTCAGCATCAGGCTGCAGGCAGCTGTTATCGGATCAGTGTGAAACGTTATCCTCTGGATGTGGTTAGCGTAGCGCTGCGTTCAGATACTCAGACTGTTAAATGGAACGATGGCATCCTTTCCTCTCTCTGTGGTCGGCGTTTGACATGAGGGCTGTAATGCAGTTTGAGTGATTAAATATTTATTGTGGAATTGATCAGCTACACCACAGCGGTCGAGGTAGAGGCGAGGCTGCGAGTCATAAAATGATGCTAATGGAAGAAGATGTGAAGTTTTTTAGCACGTTAGCAGTTTTGATTCGTCCGCGGAACTAAAATCGTGTTGGACAGCATTCTCCTGAGAGTCTGAGAGTAAAAACAAGCATGTTCTGGATGGTTCCACCTTAAATTCTGAGGTTCCAGATCTTTTTTTTTTTTAAATTCAGACGAAGCATCACGTTTCCTTAGCAACCAGCCTCATCACTTAATTTTTTAGTTATTTCAGAAAACAAGAATTCGGAAGTCAGAAAACACACAAAACTGACAAGAAACTTCAAAAACTAGACTAGACGATGTCATCGGTTCTGGTCCGTTAAAGTTTCAGATGAGATTCCTCCTGATGTTCTTTCCTTCTTCTGCACGCTGGAGAACTTTGACGTGGTGTTCTGAGGTGGGAGGGGAGTCGTTCCTGTGATGGTGGCGGTGTGCGGGAGGGGGGAAGCGAGAGGCAGAACGCATGAAGACGAGTGACTGTTGAGGAACTCGTCTGAAGATCAGACTCACGGAGATGCAGGGAATCCTTTTCCACCCATGAAGAAGACGTGAGATCGCCCTGATCCTGCTTTCATACTCCTCCACAACATGTTGTCTGTGTTGATGGACCTGAATCTGTGACTTTTTCCTCCATTTTTCTGTGATATTTACGCTCAGAGACTCGGAACCGGACTGGTATTTTTTCCTTGCTGCTGCTGGGATGTGGTCGTGCATAAAAGACTTCTTCACCTACGAGACCACCAAGTCGGTGGTGGTGAAGAGCTGGACCATCGGCATCATCAACCGCATCGTCCAGCTCCTCATCATCACTTACTTTGTCGGGTGAGTGTTTCCCTTTCGTTCTGATGTGTTTACAGGTTTATGTCGTTTCTATGGCGACTGCTTGTGATAAACAGGAATTGGACGTGATGCAAAAGTGGAAGACTTGGATGTTTTAATGTATAAAGTTCTCATCGAGTTTCTGTTGTATTTAATAGTTCAAACACAAACTAAGAACAAAAATGTGTTGAAGTTGCTGCCTTAAAAATGCATTTTAAATGAGAATGAACACAAAAGAATAGCTTTTTTTGTGGTTAAATGATGATGTCATCGGGTGGGCGTGTGCTTCAGGTGGGTGTTCCTCCATGAGAAGGCCTATCAGATACGAGACACGGCCATCGAATCCTCCGTCATGACCAAAGTCAAAGGTTTTGGGATCCACAACGATAAGGTCATGGACGTGGCGGACTACGTCACACCCACGCAGGTACGGGCGGACGGATGGGGGGCGGGACCGGTAGATGGGGGCGGGGCTGGTGTGTGATTGGTGGGCGGTGATGTGCCGTTTATTTGCTCTCTCTGCAGGGAGCGTCAGTCTTCTGCATCATCACCAAAATGATCACAACGGAGAACCAAGTCCAGGGGTTCTGTCCTGAGGTACCGACACCGGCACAACTCGCATCGATTCGATCGCAGTAGTATCGCTCAGCGTTTGCGATTGTACGTCGGTTTTCCGAAAAAATACACGGAAAAATAAGAATCCACTTTGCGTCTGTGTGACACAAATATTAGAATCGTAAAATCACTAGTGAACCAGTTGTGGAGTTGAGTTCAGAACTGAGAATGTTATCTGTAGTTTAGTCTGAGACAAGTCCACTCAACTGACATCGTTTGTTTGACTTACGTTCCCGATTACCGATGTAATCCCGGGTTTACCTTTACACACTGTGAGTGTTGCCCCTTGGGGTGGGCGGGTCAAAAGTGGCACTGCACCAATCAGCCAATCAGAGTTGAGCCAGGTATATGCGTCACATTTTGACCCCTTTTTGTCCAGATTTTTGAGTCACGGCTTATTTGTTTCTCTGTTTGACAAGAGTATGAGAGGATCGTCTGCATAGAAATGATTGGAGATACGACCGATGAAAATGATTCTCTGGAAACTGGGAGAACAAAGTAGGACTGAGTCCTGAGGCTGGGGATGACACACAGCGACCCCGAGAGACCAAAACACATTCGACAAACGAGAAACCAAAGAGACGTTTTTCTTGAGACATCAAGTCGTCAATTTAATTTACATATATATATATACGTATATATATATATATATGTAAATTAAATTAAACATTTGAACTTGTCATTTTGATGTTATTTATATATAATATTGTTTGTGTGTGTGTGTGTGTGTGTGTGTGTGTGTGTGTGTGTGTTACCCAGAGTGAGAAAAAGTTCAGCTGTATCCAGGACAGCGACTGCATCAGTCGCCTCAACAAACCAGGAAGTTATGGTGAGAATTTCCGTTTTGTTCTGAGCCTGAAATTAAAGTTCTGTTTTTCCGGTTTGCGTAGAAACGTTTTTTTTTGTTTTTCTGCTCCAGGAATCCTCACGGGGAGATGCGTCCCGTTCAACGACACCATCAAGATGTGTGAGATCAAAGGCTGGTGTCCCGCTGAGATCGACACCGTCAAGATGTAAGACGCCGGCGTGTCCGTAGCGTTGGTGGGGGGAGGGACTCCCGTCTGGGCCAGCCTCTGATTGGTGTCATGTTTGGTGACACTATACTGTACATGTCACCACATTGAGCCAATCAGAGGCTGACTGGGATTAGTGACTTGGTTTGGTGGGGCCAGAACGTGGTCCTCGTCCCTGTCTAGACTTGTCCATTAATTGGGATGATAATGGAGGAAACTTTGTGACTTGCTTCTTTCACGTTCTCTCCGTCTTCCCCTTCCAGCACGCCGATGATGGAGGTGGAGAATTTCACCATTTTCATTAAGAACAGCATCCGCTTCCCGACCTTCAACTACACCAAGTAGGACATGACGTCAAAGCTCGTAACGATGATGTCCATCACAAGGATTTGTGCTCATGTCGTGTGTGTGTGTGTGTGTGTGTGTGTGTGTGTGTGTGTGTGTGTGTGTGTGTGTGTGTGTGCAGAGGGAACTTCCTGTCCACCATCACTAGCAGTTACATCAAGCAGTGTAACTTTGACATGGTCAACAACACCTACTGCCCCATCTTCAGGGTGGGAGACGTGATTCGATACGCTCAGCAGAACTTCACCAAACTGGCCGACAAGGTACCGGCGAGCGCCGTCAGACCGGATGCTGATGGAGGAAACAGGAAGTCAACATGTCTGAACTTTTAGAGGGTTTTAGAACATGGCTTTTAGAGACACGTAATACCTGTTAAACTTGTCGTCTCTGATTCCAACTGATTTGTTGCTCTGAACTGGTTGAGTAGAGTCTACTTGTTTTTTGGCGCGGCTTACGTTTGACTCCAGCTCTAGTAGTCCCACCCCTTAACTGGCCAATCACAGCATAGCAACACAACTAAGGTTCATTAGTTCAATCGTTAACGACAAGGCCCAATTAAAATGTCCGAAGACCCGTTCGTGGGGCGTTTAGGGTCTAACTACGGTTGGTATCAGTTCAACACCTATAGTCCAAACTGGGGGGGTTGACACTTTGAATCATCCTTCCCGGCAGGGGGGAGTGATCGGAATAAAGATCGGTTGGATCTGTGATCTGGACAAGTCGGATGACCAGTGCAACCCATCGTACTCCTTCACCCGGCTGGACGCCATGTCCCAGAAGAACAGCGTCTCCCCAGGGTACAACTTCAGGTGGGATCACGCAGAAGAACCGCCCCCCGTTGCTGCAGGAAGCCGCTAAAGCTAACACATACGAACAACACCAACCACACGATCAATCGGTGACAGATTCATTTCTAGTCCTGATCTGTTAATGAACTCACAGGATCACACAGGTCCTATAGCATAACCTGCTAGCTTAAAGGCTAATCTGTGGGTGTTACTTCAACTCGTGTCTCATGTAAGATAAAAATTTTAATGCATATAAATATCTAAATACTCCTTTATCACACTACATTTTCCTTCTGTAAAAGTCTTGTTATTGATTTGTCTCTGCAGGTTTGCAAAGTACTTTAAAATGGAGAACGGGACGGACTACCGAACGCTGATCAAAGCCTACGCCATCAGGTTCGACGTCCTCGTCAACGGAAATGTGAGGCCGATTCAATATTTAATAATAGTAATAATAATAATGATAATAATAATAATAATAAAATCAACCGTGTTGCTTTGCAGGCGGGGAAGTTCAACATGATCCCAACTCTTATCAACATGGTGGCAGCCTTCACGTCAGTGGGAGTGGTGAGATCTACTGGTTTAGTTGTTAAAACCAGTTTAAATAAGTTTCCCCCAGTGATGTCTCATGAGTATTTTTTTGAAATATATATCCATCCATCCATCCATTCTCTTCCGCTTATCTGGGGTCGGGTCGCGGGGGCAGCAGCTTAAGCAGGGAAGCCCAGACTTCCCTCTCCCTAGCCACTTCGTCCAGCTCCTCTGGGAGAATCCCAAGGCGTTCCCAGGCCAGCCGGGAGACATAGTCTCTCCAGCGTGTCCTGGGTCGTCCCCGGGGCCTCCTCCCGGTAGGACGTGCCCGGAACACCTCACCAGGGAGGCGTCCAGGAGGCATCCTGACCAGATGCCTGATCCACCTCATCTGGCTCCTCTCGATGCGGAGGAGCAGCGGCTCGACTCTGAGTCCCTCCCGGATGGCCGAACTCCTCACCCTATCTCTAAGGGAGAGCCCGGACACCCTGTGGAGGAAACTCATTTCGGTCGCTTGTATCCGGGATCTCGTTCTTTCGGTCACGACCCACAGCTCGTGACCATAGGTGAGGGCAGGTCACGAGCTAAATTTTTATTTTATTTCTCTTCCAGGGCACGGTGCTTTGCGACATCATATTGTTGAACTTCCTGAAAGGGGCGGAGCAGTACAAGGCCAAGAAGTTTGAGGAGGTAAATAACCCGATTTTTTTGCCTCTATTTGTCGATCAATAACAACTCGTTTCTGTTCTGAGCTCCAACCTTCATCCGTCTTTGTCGCTCGCCCACCTCAGGTGTCGGACAACCAGCTGGACTCCCCCAAGAACGGCTTGTACCGCTCCCAGCTGTCCCTCCGCCGCAGCGAGAACATAATGAAGTCCAGCGACTCCGGGGCCTTCTCCATCGAACGTTACAGCTAAACCAATCAGCACGCAGCATTAGGCCAAGGAAATTCCTTGCTCTCTCATGTTTAAACAGTTAAAACATAGTCAACACAAAGAGGATGAAACATAAACGCATGACTGCCTTTGCATGGTGATACTTTTTATCTTAGCATTTCCTGTGTTTTAGGTGTGTTTTAATGGTAAACCAGGAATAAACAGACGCTGGTATCAGCTGCTTCACCTCCCTGGTTCTCTGTAGTGGTTTTATTGTGGTCACCGTTCTGATGGATCTACTCTGCCTAATGGAGCTGGACTGTGGTTTGGTTGAGTGGTTGTGTTAGTCCATGGCAAAAACCTCAAGGAAGAACCGGAAACGCCTTTTCCAGATTACACCAGACTCCAGACTCCAGCGGCATCCCAGATGTGTGTCAGCATCCTGAGGTGAGTTTTGTAGGGAGGGTTTAAAGTCATGGTGCTGGAGCTGAAAGGACCGAACAGATCTTTGAACTAGGAGCTGCCCAGGGGTACAAACGGATCAGATTCATAGTAAACTGCCCTGTTCAAGGCAAGACGAGACAAGACTAGACAAGACTAGGCTAGACCAGACCAAACCAAGCTAGACAAGATTAGAGTAAATCAGACTAGACTAGACTAGACAAGATTAGTCTAGACCAGACCAGATGAAACTAGACTAGATTAGCCCAGACTAGACTAGACTAGGCTAGACAAGATTAGACTAGACCAGACCAGACTAGACTTGACTTCACTGAACTAGACTAGACAAAGCTAGACCAGATTAGTCTAGACTAGGCCAGACAAGACTAGACCAGACTAGACTAGTTAAATTACACAGATTACACAAAGGGTTTTTTGAATTGAAGTCAGCATTGACTTTCTCCAATAGCAGTGCGCTGTAGTGTAGTTACTGTTTTGTCATTACGTTGTTGTTGTTGTTGTTGTTGTTGTTGTTGTTGTTGTTCTGGTATCTAACATGCTAGAACTGTGAGTTACAGACTCAGAAATGTAAGGAGAACTCCTGGAAGGGGGAGGATGGACGACAGACAGGGAAACATCTCAAAGAGATGAAGCGGATGCTCTGGAGACTAAGGCTAATTAGATAAGGATGGCAGCAGCATGATGTCTTCTCATGTTTCTAATGGAGCATTGTGCTGAACCAAGCCGGGGGGTTAGAGACGTGGGGTAGCCAGATGATCCTTGAACCTGCACTGGAAACTGGAAGTCACTTCCTGCTTCTCTGGTCCGGAAAACTGAGCAGAGATCCGCAGGGAGAGGAATTCTCATCACCTCATCCACAACGGGTTCTGGAAAAACCCGTTGTGGATGTTAAAAGACAAAGATATTTATATTTGTTTAATAATATTTATATTTGAATGGCTTAATCATTTCTTGAACTTGATTTGACTTTCATTAAATGCTTGTTAAAGTTATAGAAAGTTGGTTTCAATACAATTACCCCGAACCGCCACACGGGGGTGCTCCAACAGAACAAAGGTAACCTTCCACTGATAAGAGGAAGGCGCTCCCAAACACTGTTGGCTCCATAATATGTGTTATGTATAATAAATTACTCACACAACATTAAGGTATTGTATGTAAATTATGCACTAAATAGAAACGATTCCCTTTAGCTAATTTGTAACTGATAAATATCAATGACTTTATTTGTTTACAGTTGACACTAAATTATACAGACCAAAGGAATCTGTTTTATTTTATTGTTATATGAACCTGACCATGAATAAAACTGAGTCATTTTACAGTAACTTACTCATGCATGGCTTCCAGCACAGAAAGCTACCGACACTTGACCTCTCCTTCCTCACAGTGAAGTCCATTCTAATTGGATGAGAGTTCAGAGGTTTCTGGGATGTCATGAATCGCGATCTTTAATCATCTTTAATCAGTCTAGTGTTCAATCAGGACGTGTTCTTCAAGGATGATCAATGATCAATGGTTCTAATGGCCCATCACTAATACTGATAACAGCTTGTTTACAGCAGCAATAGATCATATTCTGGTCATCAGAGTGAAGCCGAATGTGAACAAACACTTCAATCAGAACACAATTAAACTATATCTCAAAGCAGAACATTAATGTTAACCTTTATAGCATATAGGAAAGGTTCAGTGCTCTGATTGTAAATGTAGGGATGAGTTTATCATGAATGACGTTTAAATGCCGAAGAGGCATCAGACTTTGGTTTGGCGTTGATTTTGTTCGATATGCTGATTTAGAATTATTCAGACTTGTCTATTAGGATCAGGAGTGCCGAACATGTTATGACCGGAAAAAAGGTTCTTCTCCTACACACACCATACGTTAACCCGCTACAGGACTCCTAGTGATGTACCTGCGCTGTACGCTAGCAGGGAAGGGAAGGCCGGGTGTTCATAACACTATAACAGTACTACTACAGTGTTGAACGTTGTTTTTGAGGAATCACTATTGTGTCACTGGATCTAGAGGAGGACAGGAGAGAAAGACTGATTCAGTACTTTAACGGTTTGTATAGGTGGAACATGGACTGAGCTCTGAATATCTTTATACGCTGATGACATGATCCTGTTTGCTCAGAGTTAAAGCAAACTCTACCAACTCTGCCTGAGCTGACAGATTCTTTCAGGGTCTTTTCAGGACATCAAATGAATAAAAACATCTGTGACTGAGAGACGTCGCCCTGCAGCGTTACCTTGATAGTCTTTATAGTTTTCTAATCAGGCCCACCTTCTCCTCCTTCCTCCTTCTTCCAGGTGCGTCATAAACATCCATCAGACTCATGTAAGACAAATCTTATGTGGGTTCTTTATGTGTTCTTCTCTCTGTAAGGATTGAAAACATCATAAAAAGATGTGTAAGGATAATAAAGGAGGGCGGGTCATCAGCCGTCGTCGTCAGGGTTCAGTTTCCAGTCAGTGGTTCCAGCAGCAGCTCTGAGTGAAGTGATGGATTGTTTCTCGGCAGTCTGGATTGTGTAACACGGGTTCTGCTCTGGACCCTGACCTCGGACACCTTCTGATGGCGTCTTATCTCGCTCTGGGATGGCGTCGGCGTCTTGAGGTGAGGCAGTATATAAAGAGCACAGCCAGCTTCCATGTTGGTCACAGCAGACGCTGAGTTCAACCAGGTAAGACCTGAACCTGTCTGTCCTCTCTGAAGGCGCTCGTCCTTTCCTTGTGTCTCTGGTTGGTCTGGTCCAGCCGCTTGACCTGCAGGTGTTTGACCGATGGATGAAGGAACGTTTGATAGTCGTCAGCTCACCGTTTGGATTGTAGAGCTTTAAATATCTGTGGACAGAACCAAACGCTGACATCTAATCATCTTCTCACTCGTTTGCTCAACGTTCTGATGGGTCTTTGTCCTGCAGACCTTCATCATGTTCCTCATGAAGACCCAGCTGCTCGTCTGTCTTCTCGGTGTCTTCCTCTCTGTCGGCGCTGCAGCAGGTAAAGCCTACGTCAGACTCCAGACAGTCCTGACTCTTCTGATTTGAGCGCCTCACGTTTCCTCACAGCTTCACTTTGTTTCAGACGTCCAGGAAGAGAGAGCTGAACTTTCAATCCCAGGTTAGTTTCCGTCTGACGACGAGACGCCGAGGCTCTCCTGGTTCATCCTCAGGGATCACGACCTCGCTCCTGAACGCTGGACACACTCACAGCATCATGTTCTCACTTTCTTGTAGGAGTTTCTCTGGAGGAAACACCAGATGTTCAGACAGCACGTGAGTTCATCTAGAAGATAACGGAGAGAAGATTGTTGATCTGCAAAATTCAGTTTGTCCTAAAAATAACTGCAACAAGTCAAGCAGCTTTTAAACACCTTTATGACGGATTTCCTCTACATCTGATTTTGTTTGATGTCATTCTGCTTTCAGAGGAGAGATCGGCGTTAAGTTGTCCTCCAGGATGGCAGCAGTACCAGAACAAATGTTACCAGCTGCTCTCAATGGCATATGCCTGGAATAATGCAGAGGTAATAGATGTTACGAGTTAATAAATACCAATAAAATTTGTGCTTCTGATTTGCAGACTCTCTACTCTCATTGGTCCAGGTTCTGAGATGTCTGTCTGAGGTCTAACACCTTTCTTTGTGTGTCCTTCTCGTGTTTCTCCATCCAGTTTCATTGTGAGAGCATTGGATCCAACCTGGTGTCGGTCCGGAACTTCGAGGAATACAGTTTCCTCCAGAATATGGCCAGGAGTGCTAATTACCCCACAGCCTGGATTGGTGGATACCGGTTCCAGGTCAGAGAGCAGATTCACACATAACTACTGGACACTCGTCCTCAGCGTTGTGACAAATATCGATTATCCCCCATCCAGGGCTACTGGAAGTGGGACGATGGTACACCGTTCCTCTACGACAACTGGTACTCCCACAGCAGCAATTCCAACTACAACTGTATCTACTTGAACAGTGAAGGTAAGGAACCTCTTGGAGGTCTGCATATACCCTTAAGCTAACCGGCAATGAGAACAGAAAGGTGTAAACGCTAACGGTTAGCTGTGGATAGTTGGTCTGATGGGGCTGGACCTCACATGTGTGCAGGAAATGATGTAACTGAGGTGCAGCTGGGTCAGCCTCCAGGACTCAGACTTTCTCTTCTGATCTTCAGACTTTACACCTGCCTGAAACTGAACCCTCCACCGGGATACGTCTCTAACTCTGTGATGTTGGTCTTTCCTCTGGTTCAGGTGTTCTCGGCTGGGCCAATCAGGAATGCCATCTTGGAAAACCATTCATTTGTGCCAAGAATCTCTGCTAGCGTCTGATAGCTGAAGCATGCTAACAACTGTCGATGCCTGGATCAGCAGCCGCTGTTTGAAGCTACCTGTGGAACCATTGGCTGGGATAGATTGTCTGTTTACACCTGCCAAGAACAAATGTATTGATGACTAGAATAAGTATTGATAGAAAATACAAATAAATGTAAAACAAGGTTAAAATCTCGGCTCTAATGATCTCATTTACTAATTATATTCATTCATGACACTTTCTCCAGTCTGGTTTTCTCCAGTCTGGAAAAGTCTTAAATCTGAAATGTGGAAACAGTTCCATGAGGGACAACAACAGTGTGTCGTGTGACTTCATGGTACTTCATAGAATCGGAAGAAGGTAGAGAATAAAACAAGATGGGGTAACAAGACAAGTCCAGTTTATAAATACCATGAAGTTTCATTACAGTTCAAAATTGGCTCTGAAGTTGAGACTCACATAAACTCAGCTGTAAGACTGACCTTCGAGATCGTTTTTACAAAGGTGGGCAGGAGAACATGTAAGAAATAAAGTCCAGTGATCAACTGTCAAAAAAAACAACAAAGAGGAAAGACAAGAAATCCAAACCTAAACCTAACCCCAACATTAACCTTAACCCAAACCCTAACCTAACCCTAACCCAATCCCAACAAAAACCCTAATCTTAACCCTAACCCTAACCCAACCCTAAACCGAACCTTAACCCAACCCAATGATGAGCACGGAGACCAACAATAGGACACAAAATCCTCATATAACGAAATGACCCAAACAGACAGAACTCATCTCTTTTCATTGAATGACTACCGAAACCAGAACACGTCCAGAATTTTCCAGTTGGATGGGCAGAATCAGTCCATCCAAATGAACTGGACCAAATGTTAAATCAGGGAAGCTAAATCCTTCCCAGGAGATGAGTTCAGTGGTTCTCCTGATCCAGTCTCATCTGTCTGACACAGCAGAACCCCCCCATGGCCAGTGTTACTCCTTTGTGCTGTCGGTGCAACAGGGAACCCGGAGGTCTGAGGTGGATAACCTTGACGTAAGACTGATGCAAGAAGTGAGCCCGTCTTGCGGTTCCTGTCTTCTCAGGAACGGTTATCATTGCGGTTCTCATTCTCAGGTCAACGTTTGAAGGTTTAGGCTGTGTCCACAGAAAGGAAGTCCAGACTGGAGGATGACCAGTTGGAGGGATAGATGAACGAAATAGACCAGGAAGTTCCCCAGATACCTGATACAAGGTTACCCAGATCAATGGAGTTGTTTCAAAGGGAGATGAGTCAGAAGATCCCCTTCTTGGTGTCAGGCAGGAAGCAATCAGGAATGAAGTTGGGTGACTGGAGTCCAGGACCAGAGACCAACAGGAGGACCATAGCAGGGGGTGGTAGTGTCATCAAGAAAACAGTTTGGTTGATCTGAGCTACTGTGTGTCACGTGTCGCTCTTAAGGGGTGATTCAGGGGCACGTCCTCGGTTCTATTTCCTCTGGGCTAGAAAACCGGTCGGGTTGTCAGCATACCCTTACAACATTCCAACATCATTCTTCAAAAGACTTCATGTTCTGGTGTCTGTCTAAATCTCGGAACCACTGACCCGCTTCACCATCAACCGGCCCCTCAGGCCATCCCATCAGAACCTCCTGCTGTCACCACAGACCCGTCTGAAAACTGAAGGTGTTGCTTTATTCATGTGAGTGGTTTACAAAATGGTGTTTGGATAGACGTTTTAAAATAGGAACAAAAGTTCTGTTCACAAGTTGGTTATCCTGAAAAATATATAGAAAAGAATTCCATGGATTTCCATGAAGGTTGGTGGGAGGGTGGGAGGGTGGGCCCGGGAGGGTGGGCCCTCGGTCGGAATAGGATGCAGATCCACGATTCCTTCTCACATTCGGTAGCAAAGCGAGAACCTTTGTCATCAATCTGGACTTGTTCATTGAATAATGCACTGATTGATCAATACTTTATTCATGACGATGAGTCTTTAATAATCTTCTACACTTCAGGAAAACATCTCAGTCCAGTTGAAAACAATGAAAGTCAAGGAAACCATGAGAACCAAGTTGGGTTTTTATCATATATTTATTTTCCATTTCCTAACAACACACATCTATTCTACTAATCAATACATTTGTTCTTGTGTTGGTGTAAACAGTCAATCTATCCCAGCCAATGTTTCCACAGGTAGCTTCAAACAGCGGCAGCTGATCCTCAGTCGTTAGCATGTTTCAGCTATCGGACGCTAGCAGGAGAGGTTCATGGAGCAGATGAACGGGTGTGAATCGGTGCAGCGGGCGGTGACCCATCCGAGAACACCTGAACCAAAGACCAACGTCAGTCGGAGACGGACTCAAGACGAAGGTGCAAGAGAAAGCCAAAGACCTTCACCTCCATCTGGTTTCTTACCTTCACTCAACAAGTACAGACAGCCGTAATAGCCATTCATTTCGTTAATGTGCCAGTTGTTGTAGGTGAATGGCGTCCCATCATCCCACCTCCAGTAGCCCTGTGGGGGGGGGTGAATAATCAACACACAGTCAGGGTTTGTTCCAACGGAGCAGACGTGTCTGAATCTAATCCCTGACCTGGAAATTGTATCCACCGATCCAGGCTGTTCTCAGACCAGCATCCCAGGCCAACTGCTTCAGGAAGTGGTACTGCTGAATGCTGTACGCCGGCGCCAGGCTGGAGCCGAAGCTCTCACACTGGAACTGAGAAGGACACACAAGCAGAGCTTCAGACCTCAGACAGAAGCTGGAGGAGAACCAACTGCCTTCAAGTGACGTCATCACTGTAGGAATTACACATGAGATCGGCAGCAACGTATATACGAATGTTTTACCTCTGCATTGATTCTGTTTTGAGTAATATTGACCACTAGGTAGCAACGGTTCTCGTATGGCTGCCATCCTTCAGGACATTGTGAAGCTGATCTCTCTGTGAACCACATGAAGGGTTCATCTCTGGTTTTTGACCTCTGTCTTCAATCTGATCTCTGGTTTCTGGATGAACTCACGTAGCGTCTGGACATTCAGCGGTTCCTCCGGTGCAGCTCCTGCAAGAACGTCAGAACATGAAGCTGTGAATGTGTCCAGCGTTCAGGAGCGGGGTCGTGATCCCTGAGGAGGAACCAGGACAGCCTGGACCTCTCGTGGTCTCCTGCTGGTCTGGTCTCGGGGACAGACACTAACCTGGGACTGAAAGCTCAGCTCTGGCCTCTGTGACGTCTGCTGTCGCCTCAACTAGGGGGAGAAACCAGCGCTGCTGTCAGAGCCCACACTCCCTCTAGTCTCCATCTGATCAGATCTATTGATTCGTTCTGGTGATCGTGAAGGTGAAATGTACGACAGACAGTGGAGATGACGATAGACTGACCTGGGACCGGAACAGCTCCACCTTCTGGAACGCCTTCCACTGGAACAACTGGGAGGACAAACATCAGGTCGTCAAGCAGGAGTCGGAGTGGATGTGGGTTCTTCACTCAGACAACGATCAGACTTCTTGAACTCAGAGATGATTGACAGACGTGATGAAGACAGGAAGCAGAACACATTCAGCCTGAAAACCAACCCTGAACACATCACAAAGCCGCTCCGGGCCGGAACCGGACCTCCTCCAGAACCCTGTTTCTAGACACCTGAATACAAATACCAGCTCTGACCAGAGGTGGCGCTCTGACCTCCACTGGACTGCAGTTTAAAGACGTTCCTCCTCACATGTTTCTGGAGTTACACCTTTAAATATTCAGTCAACCGTCACCAGGACGACTGAACCTGTGGAGACGACTGATGATGTCACAGTGATGTCATCAACGGAGGCTTTACCTGCTGCAGCGCCGACAGAGAGGAAGACACCGAGAAGACAGACGAGCAGCTGGGTCTTCATGAGGAACATGATGAAGGTCTGCAGGACAAAGACCCATCAGAACGTTGAGCAAACGAGTGAGAAGATGATTAGATGTCAGCGTTTGGTTCTGTCCACAGATATTTAAAGCTCTACAATCCAAACGGTGAGCTGACGACTATCAAACGTTCCTTCATCCATCGGTCAAACACCTGCAGGTCAAGCGGCTGGACCAGACCAACCAGAGACACAAGGAAAGGACGAGCGCCTTCAGAGAGGACAGACAGGTTCAGGTCTTACCTGGTTGAACTCAGCGTCTGCTGTGACCAACATGGAAGCTGGCTGTGCTCTTTATATACTGCCTCACCTCAAGACGCCGACGCCATCCCAGAGCGAGATAAGACGCCATCAGAAGGTGTCCGAGGTCAGGGTCCAGAGCAGAACCCGTGTTACACAATCCAGACTGCCGAGAAACAATCCATCACTTCACTCAGAGCTGCTGCTGGAACCACTGACTGGAAACTGAACCCTGACGACGACGGCTGATGACCCGCCCTCCTTTATTATCCTTACACATCTTTTTATGATGTTTTCAATCCTTACAGTAAGAAGAACACATAAAGAACCCACACAAGATTTGTCTTACATGAGTCTGATGGATGTTTATGACGCACCTGGAAGAAGGAGGAAGGAGGAGAAGGTGGGCCTGATTAGAAAACTATAAAGACTATCAAGGTAACGCTGCAGGGCGACGTCTCTCAGTCACAGATGTTTTTATTCATTTGATGTCCTGAAAAGACCCTGAAAGAATCTGTCAGCTCAGGCAGAGTTGGTAGAGTTTGCTTTAACTCTGAGCAAACAGGATCATGTCATCAGCGTATAAAGATATTCAGAGCTCAGGCCATGTTCCACCTATACAAACCGTTAAAGTATTAAACAAGTCTGAATAGAATAGAATAGAATAGAATAGAATAGAATAGAATAGAATAGAATAGAATAGAATAGAATAGAATAGAATAGAATAGAAAGCCTTTATTGTCACTATACATAGTACAATGAGATTTTGGGCAACTCCTTGCAGTGCAATAATTTAACAAAGTAGAAAACGAGTAAAAAGAATAATATACAAGTACAAGTATATACAATAGTTACGCTATATATATAAAATATGTAGATTTAAAATAATTTTAAATCAGCATATCAAACAAAATCACTGCCAAACCAAGATCTGATGTCTCTTCAGCCTTTGAACATCATTCAGGATAAACTCATCCCTAATTTACAATCAGAGCACTGAACCTTTCCTACATGCTATAAAGGTTAACATTAATGTCCAGCTTTGAGATACGTTTTATAACGTTCTGTTTGTTCACAGGCTCCTTCAATGTGATTTATTGCTGCTGTAAATAACCAGTTATCAGTATCAGTGGTGTTCATGACGGACCATCAGAACCTCTGATCAGTAATAAGCTTTACTGAACTCGTCCAATCAGAAATGGCTTCCTGGGAGTTAATAATCTGCACTCATAAAACTTTACTGTAAAATAAACTATATTCATAGTGTTCACAATCATGCAACATCAAGACTCAGAAGTTTTGTCCAGTGATTCTGTAATGATTGTGTATTAATACATCAATCACATGTTTTAAAAACCTTCTTCTCTGGTTCAATATCAGATGATTCAAACATGCTATAAAAAAAACTCTTATTTTTTTATTTTATTTTATGTTCTTTTCTTTTTTGCTTCTTCAGGTTCTTGTTATTTCTGACGTGTACAAAGTGACTCGTCCCAACCTGCAGTACTATCCAAATCCTGGCAGGGGGCGCTGCCAGCCCTGCCAATATCTGATGAGTCCAACTTGCTATAAAATACTCTTATTTTGTCATTTCCTTTCTAAGTCGTAAAGGTTTTTCAGAGTTCATTTTTCCTTCAATGCATCCCAAAGTAGTAACAGAATAAAACGAAACGATGCACTCAGTGTCACTTGGTTGTTCTCCAACTTTTGCATCTTTTTCAGAGGCATGGTGAAAATCAATAAATCAATTAATCAATCAACCTTTATTTGTATAGCACTTAATTACATCAGCAGACATTTCAAGGTGCTTTAACAGACAGAAAAACCCAACTGGACGCTCAGGATTGTGCGCAATTTCCAGGTTCGAAATTTCAGCGCAGAAATGTAAAAATTGTGAATGTGAATGGAAATGGGTTTAAAGCTTGAGAGGGACCTATCAACAGTTTCCTCCAGATCCCTCAGGTTTACTGCTTACCAGCATCTTCATCAACCCTGACTGGACCGCCTCGTGTCCACGTCCGGCTGTTCAACATGAGTCACCAGAATAAAGTCACGTTCTGCAGGAAGCAGTCAGACGCTGAGGAGAACGCGTCCAAAGCGTTTACGGGACAGATTCATGTCGTATCTGGACGTTAATGATTCATTCAAACCAGGAACTCATCTCCTCACTGACAGTTTACAAGAGACGTTTCTGGCAAAGCAAGACTAAGACATGAACTCCTTCGATGATAATCCTCCTGGACATGGATGCTTGAACAACAAAGTTCAGCAGCTTTGGGTGGACCTTGCTACGGCCGATCACCTTAGATATGCCAGTCCAAGGAAAGCTCCTCTTCTTGCTATATGTGTCACAGAATTTATGATTCTTGGAGTCTCACCAGACCCTTTGCTGTCTCTACTGTTAGTCCCAGTGGTTAAAGACAAGGCTGGTAGAAAAGACAGCCTTGATAACCAGCGGCTAGCCGGTACCGGCCCATTGCGTTAGCCAGCGTACTGTGAAAGACTCCTGATGGAAAGCGTTAACTAACGCCTCAGACGGCTGTAAGCCAGACACGACACCGATCTACACTCCATGTATTTATGCATAAAGGAAGCTGTGGACAAACACAGAGGTCAAAAGTCATCCATATGTTTCATTGATGCCTCTAAAGCATTTGATCTGATCACCACGTGAACATATTTTCGTAAATTGAGTACGAGAGGAGCGCCGAAGCTCATATTAAGGATCCTGGGTTACGAGTATGATGATGCAAGAAATGTGACCCACCAGTGTCCCGGCTCCGATTGGGGGCAGCGACGTTGGGAGACAAGGGGGTTGTTTGTCCCCAGCTCTGTCCAACTGATATACGAACAGGGGACAGAACGTCCAGACTTCCACTTGTGTGTTAATGATGGTGTGTGTCATGATTTCATGTACAAATTTATTTGTCTGCGAAATGAGTCTGAGAACGAGATTATTCTTTAATTCTCCGGACCTTGAGTCCGTAAAAACATTTATCAGTTATTGGTTAACAGACGAAATCCTAAAATCACATTTATGAGATTTCATCTGGATATTTCTCTTTTTCACCTGCGTGTGTCTGATTGTGTACTTCAGGTTTTCTAGGAGGAAAACATCGAACTTTTGCTGAAGAAGCTTCAAAAATCCTGAAAATTCTCACACTGAGGACAAAACCAAAGAAAATTTCCCGACAACTTGATGTCTGTTTGTTTTCATTGTTGCGTCATCGGTTGGGATTTGAACCAACAACCTGATCTGGGAGCAACAAGGAAACGGTTTTGGGAAAATAGTCCATGAACTGATCTGAGGTCAGGGTTCAGTCTTTATGAGCATCAAACCATCTTCCTCCACAAAGTGCTGAGTCACACAAACGCCCCGCCTCTCCCAGGTGGGCGTGGCTCAGGTGTGTATATAAAGAGCGTGCAGCCTCCCGTCGTCACGACATCACTGATACCTGAGCATCATCACCTGACGGGTCCGAGCAATCTGCTGATCATCGCCATGACGACGGTCCTGGTCCTCTCCATCCTCCTCTGTGCTGCGTTTGCAGGTCAGACTCACACTCTGTCAGCCTGAACACACACACACACACACACACACACACACACACACACACACACACACACACACACACACACACACACACACACACACACACACAACACACACACACACACACACACACACACACACACACACACACACACATCTCTAACACAGTGTGGTCGTTGTGTTTCTCTCTGCAGCTCCAGCTGAACAAGAGCCTCCAGGTCGGTTTCCTTTCACATTATCTGCTTATAAAACGACCTTTGAACCCTTAGAATGAAGGTGTAACCATAGCAATGAGACATGATGCTAACATGATGCTAACATTAATGTAGCTCAATTCCGTTGTCGGGGAGCAGGGAAGCCATCGCTGACGTTAGACTTAGCTGTAGCAGGAATGCTAATTAGCAAACGTTAGCATGAGGTGGCGACATGAGGTCTGATGGAGCTGCTGGTCTTTCAGTGGTGGAGGACAGGACGGTGGCCGAAGGTGGAGCGTTGGTGCCAGAAGACGCTGCTCCTGTTTCTGACGAGGGTAACTAGAGGACGTGTCATCAGAGCAGCTGATTGGCTGCAGGCGGCCGTGGAATGTGAGGTCAGAGACCAGCAGAGGTTTCCTGGGGGGAGTTAAAGCGGCTGTTGTCTCTCCCCGTCTCCCTGCAGCTCGTTCTAACCTCTGTCCAACCGGCTGGCTGGACCACGGCTCTCGCTGCTTCCTGTTCGTCAGTTCAGCCATGACCTGGTACAGCGCTGAGGTACGCTACGCTAACACTTCTGGGTTGTCACTGCGAGCTCCACGCTCCCCAGAGAGTCCAGAGGAAGCAGACGAGGCCTTGAGAGGACTCCTCTGACTCCTCTGCGCCTCCTCTGTCCAACAGGAGCACTGCAACACCATGGGAGCCCACCTGGCCTCCGCCACCAACCCCTCAGAGTACCGCCTCCTCCAGGACATCACGCGGAGTGGAGGGCAGAGCATCGCCTGGCTGGGCGGCTTCAACCTGCAGGTCTGCATTCATGAGGAAGGACCACCAGGGGTCCGAGTCCAGCCCAGGAGCCGGTCCTCAGGACTCGTGTTCCTCACCTGTGCTCTTTGTCCATCAGGGTAACTGGATGTGGATCGACCGTGAAGGGTTCTACTACACCAACTGGTACGCCTCCATTACCCCCGTCAGCAGCTACCCCTGCCTCTACCTGCGCTCCAACTGTAAGTCCTCCTGGTGGACCCGACCGGCAACGGTCAGGGTCCAGACCAGAACCAGGCTGCCATCAAGGTTCGCTTTGGCCTCACATCCAACACCAGAGCTGACGTTTCCTCTCTCTCTGAATCCAATCTCAGACGGGTGGGGCAACACCGGGTGTAGCTACAGTCGCCCCTTCATCTGCTCCAAGAACCTGTTGGCCTGTTAAGCTGCGGCGCCTGGAGCCTCGGCTCGGATCGGCCCGTTCCTCCTGCGTGAAGACCAGCCGTCACCTTTGTTGTGTGTGCCTGAATCCCAGTCTGACATGTGGTGTCCTGGAAGCAGTGATGTGTGACGCGTTGGTGTGACGGTCGCCTCTGAGATCAAACGTCAGAACAGAACGACGAGTGACGACACCGAAAAATCACCTTCATCCTTTGATTCTGTTGATTTCTTGTCATTGATGTTCCACTCTGTCTGTCTGAAGAGTGATGTACAAATAAAGTTTGATTGACTGATCTTTTAAACGAGATTTTGTGTCACATAGTCTTGGTCCTAGTATCTAATCTAGAAAACTGTTTTCTCCTCATTACATCTTGGTAATAAAATATCCTTAAATCACTTTTGGTTCTGTTTGGTTTGTGATGGCGGGCAGCAGGATGAACCCAGCAGGAGGTCCTGACATCAAACTTTGTGATAAGATAGGAGATAAGAGATGAGATCTTTTGTTTATTGATCCCGAAGACTGGCAAAAAAAGCCCCTTATTGCCACAAGTATGACGGGTAAAGCAGATCTGTGTTGAGGTTATGTCTGAAGTCCAGGAGACAAGCAGGAACACGTCTGTCCTCGCTGAAAACCCGAAGAGAAGACATTATTAATAGCCATCCCATCACTTCCTGTTCTTCTACATTATCCTCTAACAGACGTTAGAACCTACACTCGCAGGTTTCTCCACCTCTGAATCCATCAACCAGGAGGTGAAGAGCGTCTCTGCTCACTTCTGACGGCGTCCAGCGATCAGATCAGATCAGCAGCCAGAGGGATGGAGACGATCGATTATATCAATGAACCACAGCCTGAGCAGGAACCCAGAAGAATAGACAGAAGACTGCTTCAGAAGGGTCAGAACTCCATGTGATGAACTCTAACGACACACGAGCTGATAGAGAGACTCTAGAGTTCTCAGGCCGTTTGTCAGATTTTGAATTTGTGTGTTTTATAACTGTAGAATATGAGTTAGCATGCTAACATCAGAATGCTAACACCTCTGACTCTGTGCTGCTTCCACAGAGAAGATGTTGGACTTCATCTTCATCAGCTTCGGCCTGTTGTGCATCATCCAAGCTGTTCTCAACGTTTCTCTACGTCTCTCTCGTGAGTTCAGTCGACGCTTTGTGTAACTGTCAGCTTGACCAAACAGAACACACAACATCCGTGTTACACACATGTTTATTTGCATCACGTGTTTCACAATATCCTACAGAAACACGACGAAAATCAGATTTTTATATTTATATAATTTATTTGACTTTGGTCCAGTGGGTAGCGCTGTCGCTGCACAGCAAGGCGGTTCCGGGTTTCGTCTGATTGGTGGTTGATGGAACCTGATGAATAAATGATGTAAAACAACGAGAAGACAAACTCCTGTCCTGTTTGTTCGTGGTCAGTGTTTTCTATCAGAGCTCCGCCTACTTCCTGGTGGGCTCCTTAACTTCCTCCTGCCAGACGTCAACATGAGGAGGTTCTGATGAACGTTCCAGTCTGGGTTGATGAAGATGATGATAACCAGTAAACTGTAGAGATCTGTTGGTGGGGGGTTTCACACCTGCTGACCAACGAGTAGATCTTCCTGGTGGTTCCTCGACTCTCTATGTACGCAGATGACTCCACACAACGACTTCATAAGTCAAATCAGTCAATCAAACTTTATTTGTACATCACTCTTCAGACAGACAGAGTGGAACATCAATGACAAGAAATCAACAGAATCAAAGGATGAAGGTGATTTTTCGGTGTCGTCACTCGTCGTTCTGTGCTGACGTTTGATCTCAGAGGCGACCGTCACACCAACGCGTCACACATCACTGCTTCCAGGACACCACATGTCAGACTGGGATTCAGGCACACACAACAAAGGTGACGGCTGGTCTTCACGCAGGAGGAACGGGCCGATCCGAGCCGAGGCTCCAGGCGCCGCAGCTTAACAGGCCAACAGGTTCTTGGAGCAGATGAAGGGGCGACTGTAGCTACACCCGGTGTTGCCCCACCCGTCTGAGATTGGATTCAGAGAGAGAGGAAACGTCAGCTCTGGTGTTGGATGTGAGGCCAAAGCGAACCTTGATGGCAGCCTGGTTCTGGTCTGGACCCTGACCGTTGCCGGTCGGGTCCACCAGGAGGACTTACAGTTGGAGCGCAGGTAGAGGCAGGGGTAGCTGCTGACGGGGGTAATGGAGGCGTACCAGTTGGTGTAGTAGAACCCTTCACGGTCGATCCACATCCAGTTACCCTGATGGACAAAGAGCACAGGTGAGGAACACGAGTCCTGAGGACCGGCTCCTGGGCTGGACTCGGACCCCTGGTGGTCCTTCCTCATGAATGCAGACCTGCAGGTTGAAGCCGCCCAGCCAGGCGATGCTCTGCCCTCCACTCCGCGTGATGTCCTGGAGGAGGCGGTACTCTGAGGGGTTGGTGGCGGAGGCCAGGTGGGCTCCCATGGTGTTGCAGTGCTCCTGTTGGACAGAGGAGGCGCAGAGGAGTCAGAGGAGTCCTCTCAAGGCCTCGTCTGCTTCCTCTGGACTCTCTGGGGAGCGTGGAGCTCGCAGTGACAACCCAGAAGTGTTAGCGTAGCGTACCTCAGCGCTGTACCAGGTCATGGCTGAACTGACGAACAGGAAGCAGCGAGAGCCGTGGTCCAGCCAGCCGGTTGGACAGCGGTTAGAACGAGCTGCAGGGAGACGGAGAGAGACAACAGCCGCTTTAACTCCCCCCAGGAAACCTCTGCTGGTCTCTGACCTCACATTCCACGGCCGCCTGCAGCCAATCAGCTGCTCTGATGACACGTCCTCTAGTTACCCTCGTCAGAAACAGGAGCAGCGTCTTCTGGCACCAACGCTCCACCTTCGGCCACCGTCCTGTCCTCCACCACTGAAAGACCAGCAGCTCCATCAGACCTCATGTCGCCACCTCATGCTAACGTTTGCTAATTAGCATTCCTGCTACAGCTAAGTCTAACGTCAGCGATGGCTTCCCTGCTCCCCGACAACGGAATTGAGCTACATTAATGTTAGCATCATGTTAGCATCATGTCTCATTGCTATGGTTACACCTTCATTCTAAGGGTTCAAAGGTCGTTTTATAAGCAGATAATGTGAAAGGAAACCGACCTGGAGGCTCTTGTTCAGCTGGAGCTGCAGAGAGAAACACAACGACCACACTGTGTTAGAGATGTGTGTGTGTGTGTGTGTGTGTGTGTGTGTGTGTGTGTGTGTGTGTGTGTGTGTGTGTGTGTGTGTGTGTGTGTGTGTGTGTGTTCAGGCTGACGGAGTGTGAGTCTGACCTGCAAACGCAGCACAGAGGAGGATGGAGAGGACCAGGACCGTCGTCATGGCGATGATCAGCAGATTGCTCGGACCCGTCAGGTGATGATGCTCAGGTATCAGTGATGTCGTGACGACGGGAGGCTGCACGCTCTTTATATACACACCTGAGCCACGCCCACCTGGGAGAGGCGGGGCGTTTGTGTGACTCAGCACTTTGTGGAGGAAGATGGTTTGATGCTCATAAAGACTGAACCCTGACCTCAGATCAGTTCATGGACTATTTTCCCAAAACCGTTTCCTTGTTGCTCCCAGATCAGGTTGTTGGTTCAAATCCCAACCGATGACGCAACAATGAAAACAAACAGACATCAAGTTGTCGGGAAATTTTCTTTGGTTTTGTCCTCAGTGTGAGAATTTTCAGGATTTTTGAAGCTTCTTCAGCAAAAGTTCGATGTTTTCCTCCTAGAAAACCTGAAGTACACAATCAGACACACGCAGGTGAAAAAGAGAAATATCCAGATGAAATCTCATAAATGTGATTTTAGGATTTCGTCTGTTAACCAATAACTGATAAATGTTTTTACGGACTCAAGGTCCGGAGAATTAAAGAATAATCTCGTTCTCAGACTCATTTCGCAGACAAATAAATTTGTACATGAAATCATGACACACACCATCATTAACACACAAGTGGAAGTCTGGACGTTCTGTCCCCTGTTCGTATATCAGTTGGACAGAGCTGGGGACAAACAACCCCCTTGTCTCCCAACGTCGCTGCCCCCAATCGGAGCCGGGACACTGGTGGGTCACATTTCTTGCATCATCATACTCGTAACCCAGGATCCTTAATATGAGCTTCGGCGCTCCTCTCGTACTCAATTTACGAAAATATGTTCACGTGGTGATCAGATCAAATGCTTTAGAGGCATCAATGAAACATATGGATGACTTTTGACCTCTGTGTTTGTCCACAGCTTCCTTTATGCATAAATACATGGAGTGTAGATCGGTGTCGTGTCTGGCTTACAGCCGTCTGAGGCGTTAGTTAACGCTTTCCATCAGGAGTCTTTCACAGTACGCTGGCTAACGCAATGGGCCGGTACCGGCTAGCCGCTGGTTATCAAGGCTGTCTTTTCTACCAGCCTTGTCTTTAACCACAGGGACTAACAGTAGAGACAGCAAAGGGTCTGGTGAGACTCCAAGAATCATAAATTCTGTGACACATATAGCAAGAAGAGGAGCTTTCCTTGGACTGGCATATCTAAGGTGATCGGCCGTAGCAAGGTCCACCCAAAGCTGCTGAACTTTGTTGTTCAAGCATCCATGTCCAGGAGGATTATCATCGAAGGAGTTCCAGTCTTAGTCTTGCTTTGCCAGAAACGTCTCTTGTAAACTGTCAGTGAGGAGATGAGTTCCTGGTTTGAATGAATCATTAACGTCCAGATACGACATGAATCTGTCCCGTAAACGCTTTGGACGCGTTCTCCTCAGCGTCTGACTGCTTCCTGCAGAACGTGACTTTATTCTGGTGACTCATGTTGAACAGCCGGACGTGGACACGAGGCGGTCCAGTCAGGGTTGATGAAGATGCTGGTAAGCAGTAAACCTGAGGGATCTGGAGGACTCTCTCTTGATGGGAGGTCCATAAAGGGTTAAAGTCCTGCTTCCTTCTTCCTGTTGTTTCTGTCGTCTTCCAGTCAAACCATCGGACAAGACTTTGACCTGGGCTTAGGTCCAGGATGTGATCAGAACCAGGAACCATGAGGAAACATCTTCTGAACGCCTTCAATGTGAACATTGTTAGCATTCACAGCACAACTAGCATGCTAATGCTAATAGCTTCAGATACAATTCTCCATTGGACTTGTGTTCTGCAATATCAACTTTTACCTTTTTACAATCAGGTCCTTTTGAAACTCCCCAAAAGAACGACTTAACAAATTAACCCAGGTGATGCAAAGTCCAGTGAATTGATTTAAACAGCTTTGGAGAACCATGGCCTGGATAACTGAGAACCTACACAGACAAAGTTTGGTCAATTGATTTTCATTTAAGCAAGATTTCATGTCACATTTTCTTGTTCCTAGAATGTAATCTACTGGATCTCAGGATTACAATTCAGAAAAGTTTTCTCGTAATAGTCGTCCTCATACTTCCTGTTCTTCTTCCTGTTCTTCTAACAGACGTTAGAACCTACACTCGCAGGTTTCTCCACCTCTGAATCAGTCGACCAGGAGGTGAAGAGCGTCTCTGCTCACTTCTGACGGCGTCCAGCGATCAGATCAGATCAGCAGCCAGAGGGATGGAGATGATTGATTATATCAATGAACCACAGCCTGAGCAGGAACCCAGAAGAATAGACAGAAGACTGCTTCAGAAGGGTCAGAACTCCATGTGATGAACTCTAACGACACACGAGCTGATAGAGAGACTCTAGAGTTCTCAGGCCGTTTGTCAGATTTTAAAGTCACCTGATTGTGTGACCTCCAGTAAGTTGTGTAGTCCTCTGTGGGTTCTTGTAGTCCAGTAGAGGACAGGATGTGATCCTACAACGGGGCGGGGTTGCTTTGTAGGCATTTTTCAAACGAGTTATGAGTTGTTCAGAGAAGTTTAATTATTTCTGCCCCATGACGACCTGGCGTCTCATCCGGGGTGTCCCCTGCTTCTCGCCTGTATCCAGCTGGGATGGGCTCCAGAACCGTGACCCACAAGGTGGACCGGCGTCTGGAGACGAGACGATTACGGTCGTCTGGTCAGCGATCAAATGATGGAATATGAATTTGTGTGTTTTATAACTGTAGAATATGAGTTAGCATGCTAACATCAGAATGCTAACACCTCTGACTCTGTGCTGCTTCCACAGAGAATGTCTTGGACTTCATCTTCATCAGCTTCGGCCTGTTGTGCATCATCCAAGCTGTTCTCAACGTTTCTCTACGTCTCTCTCGTGAGTTCAGTCGACGCTTTGTGTAACTGTCAGCTTGACCAAACAGAACACACAACATCCGCGTTGCACACACGTTTGGTAATGTCACATGTTTCACAACATCCTATAAAAACACAAAGAGAATGTTTCAGATTTTTGTATTTATTTAATTTCTTGGCCTGATGCCGTCTTTTTCAGAAAGCAGAGAATCCACCAATTTGAGCTGCATCTCAACGCCGTCCTACAACATAACACAAGCAAAGGCGCTGCTGGACTGTGAGCAGAGGAACAACCAGCAGTGCAAAGGATTCCAGGAAAGACTCAACACCCTGAGCAGAGAAACGGACCTGCTGAGAAACCAAATCACCAACCTTGAGAACACCGTCAGGAACCTGGAGAACGAGAAGATGAACCTGGAGAACGAGAAGAAGAACCTTCGGAAGAAGCTGAAGGGTGAGAAAACATCTGCCTGTTTGCTGTGCCCTCGGGCCGGGGACAGGTGCCTAACTGTAATCTCTGACGAGTGACCAAATTGGATACCTGGCCTTCTTAGAGTCCCCGGGGGGGTCACTAATTAGTCTCCTACGGGGGACTCCATTGATCCTCTTCGGAACATCAATGTTCACGTCGACAATTACAGTGAGACCTGGAAAGGGGTGATCGGGATGAATAGCCTCTCTGATCTGAACATGAGTAGTGTGCTGTTATTGGACCTCTGTTCCAGTCAAAGTTTGCTCAGAACTAACACCTTGTTCGAGCACAAGAAGTTCTACAGGTGCACATGGCACCATGACACTCTAGACCAGAGATTGAAGTTTGACTTTGTTGTATAATCAGACTTCCGACAATATGTCTTGGACACTCAGGTGAAGTGAGGGGCAGAGTTGTCAACTGGATCCGCTGGCAGGACTTGTGCCCGGACAGACTTGGCAGGATCAAATGTGTTTTGAGTGTCTGAAGGTCTGGTGGAACCCTCTATTAGCAAGGTCTTCAACTCCCACCTCCGGGACAGCTTCTCCCAGATCCCCCAGGAGGTTGGGGACATTGAGTCAGAGTGGACCATATTCTCCACCACCAATGCTGGCGGGAGCTGTGGTCGTTAGGTCTCCGATGTCTGTCATAGTGGCAATCCCTTAACCTGTTAGTGGATGCCAGAAGTACGGGATTCCGTCAAGCTAAAGAAGGAGTCTTATTGAGTCTTGTTGGATCGTGGGACTCCAAAGGTACTTGACATTTACAGGCAGGCCAGGTGTACTGTGACTCAAGTGGTCATGGAGGTAAAAACTCAGGCCTAGGAGGAGTTCAGGGAGCCATGGAGGAGGACTATGGGTTGGCCTCAAAGAAATTTTGGCATACAGTCCGGCGCCTCAGGAGGGGAAAATTGTGAAATACCAACACTGTTTACAGTGGAGGTAGTGAGATGCCGATCTCAGTGGGGCAGCACTGGGGGATTTGCATTGAGTACCTCAAATCTCTCTATGTGCAGAGATTTGAGCCTCGGACTCAGGAAGAACAATGTGGTTTTTGTCCCAGTCACAGAGCACTAGACCAGCTCCACACTCTCCATCGAGTGCTCGAGGGTTCATGGGCGTTTGACCAACCAGTCAATATGTATTTTGTAGATCTGGAAAAGGCCCTCAACCGAATCCCTCCTGGTACTTTATGGGGAGTGCTTTGGGAGTATGGGGTTTGGGGCCCTTTGCTAGGGACTGTCCATTCCTTGCATGACCAAAGGCAGAGCTTGGTTCGCACCGCTGACAGTAAGCCAGACCAGTTTCAGGTGTATTCTGGACTTCAGGAGGGCTGTCCTCTGTCACCAGTGCTGTTCATAATCTTCATGGACAGAATTTCTAGGTGCAGCCGGGGCCCAGAAGAAGTCCGGTATGGGGACCGAAGGATTTCACTGGACCTGCACTAGGGCAGTTTGCAGCTGAGTGCAACACGAGTGAGATGAAGATCAGCACCGCCAAGTCTGAGGCCGTGGTTCTCAACCTGAGAAAGGTGGTCTTCCCTCTTCAGGTCAGTGGAGACTCTTTGCCCCAAGTGGAGGAGTTTAAGTATCTTGGGGTCTTGTTCATGAGTGACAGAAGGATGGAAAGTGAGATTGACAGATGGCTCAGTGCAGCTTCTGCAGTGATGTGGTCATTCTATAGGTCTGTCGTGGTGAAGAAGAAGCTGAGTCACAAGACTCAGCTCCTTCTTACTGGTCAATTTACGTTCTTACTCTCACTTTGGACGTGAGCTTTGGGTCATGACCAAAAGGACACGATCCTGGATGCAAGCAGTTGCAGTGAGTTTTCTCCGTAGAGCGGTTGGGTGCACCCTTAGAGATAGGATGAGGAGCCCAGTCACCAAACGTAGTAGAGCTGTTGCTCCTCCATGTCGAGCGGAGCCAGCTGAGGTGGCTCGGGCATGTGTTCTGGATGCCTCCTGGACGCCTCCTAAGGAGGTGTTCTGGGCATGTTTTACTTGGAGGAGACCTCAGGGAAGACCTAGGACACGCTGGAGGGACTATGTCTCTCGACTGGCCTGGGAATGCCTCGGGATCCCTCCGAAAGAGCTAGTTGAGGTGTCTGGGGAGAGGAAGTATGGGCATTCCTGCTCAGACTGTTATCTTCGTGACCCTGCTCCAGAAAAGCAACGGATGGATGGATGGATGGATGGATGGATGGATGGATTGGATTGGATATTTCAAACAGCCGATGAAGAGTTTCAGTGACAGGACGATCCACATGTCATTTTGTGGACCAGAGCTCAGTACGTCTTCTCAGCCGTGTCCTGATGGATGGATGGTGATCCAGTGCCGATGTTACTTCCTGTCCAGTGAGATGAGGTCATGGCAGGAGGGCAGGAGCTCCTGTCAGGCGGTCGGAGCTGATCTGGTGGTGACCCAGACCAAGGAGGAGCAGGTAAGGATGGCTGGAGGAGTTCCTGGATCTACTGGATGCTGAGGGGGAACTTTAAAGTTTTTTTTGCCGTCTTCTCAATCAGAGGGAGCTTGTGCGCTATATGGCTAGGTTTCCTGATCTGCAGTTCTGGATTGGTCTGAGTAACACAACAGGGACCTTCCAGTGGGTGGATGGATCGATCGAAACCTTTGGGTAAGAATTCAGTTATCCCAAATTATTCTGAAGGATAGGTTGAGTCCAAATAAAAGACTGTTCTGTATTCAGGGCCCGTCCAGGCAAGAGGGACTGCGTGAAAATTACTGTCCACTCTTACACGTCATACAGTTCGGCGGACGTCCCCTGTGGACAAAGGCTGCGCTGGGTTTGTGAGAAAGATCCACGTTAACAGCAGCGGCTCATGGAAACGACCTTCTCTTCTTCTACATGATGGATTTGACCAAAAATGATCATCAATCAATAGAAAACTCAATGAAATGTAGAATGTAGAGAAATGAAACACACAACTCCATCGGAGGAACAAAGAGATGGATTTGAAATGATGTGAAGTTTAAACCTTCGTTCTGATTGGTGGTTGATGGAACCTGATGAATAAATGATGTAAAACAACGAGAAGACAAACTCCTGTCCTGTTTGTTCGTGGTCAGTGTTTTCTATCAGAGCTCCGCCTACTTCCTGGTGGGATCCTTAGCCCTCATGCTATATTGATCCGTTACAAACAACATTGATGTTGTGGGTCAATTTGACCCAGTGCATGTTTATCCAAAAAATGTCCAAATCCAAAAGCAATTCCTATTGTTTAGATGTAATTACTAATTCCATCACTATTATAACAATACTTAGGGCCATGTTGTTCCTTACCTTTTTCAGGTAATGGTTCAATTAGGATAATTCACTTGTTTTTCATAAAACATACGTTTTCTTATTGTTTTAACATTATTATTACTTTAAACACAAGTTTTACATTGCACATTTAACACTGAAATATAACGGTAAGATTTGGTTTTACCTCTATGTTGATGAACCAGAGATGAAAAAAAAACAACAAGCAATAGTAATATGAACATGGTGTTTGTATGTGTGTGTGTGTGTGTGTCTGTCTGTTCATCGATACAGCACATGAGTGACATGTTTGTGCTTTGTGTAAATGAATTTGATTCCTTTACTATGGTGTATTTTTGCTGAACCTAAGACAAACACAATGCACTCTCATACATGTATGAACACACACACACTGGTGTACTAGGTGCAGTCCTCTCCTGGATTCCCCTCACTGTAGCTCAAGATATATGTCCAACTCCCTCCACTTCCGTCCCAAGACACACCTCCCCTCTAGTTTACTCACTTCTAGCATGATTTTCTGTATTGAATTTGGCCTGACCAGCTGAAAAGCTGACTTGATGTCTGTCAAGACACGTCACTGCCAACCTGGTGGGCCCTGGCGCTGTCTTTATGTCTTCTGCAAAGTTTTACCTGACACATATTTGGGGATGAAGACCACTGTACTTCAACATTTTTTGACATGTCTTCTGCTGCTCATTTCGTAAAGGTCTGCCTGATGCAGTGTAATGTTGGTAGGACTCCCATGCAGAGAATCTTTTATGTTTTGACCCTCCACTGTTCAGTGTTCACTGAACATAAACTGTTCCCGTCAAGTCACAACACTTGCACCTGTGTGTGTGTGTGAGAGAGAGAGAGAGAGAGATATATTGGGGTGAAATAGGTCTCACATTTCCAAATAGTCCTGATTGCTGGGTCAAATTGACCCGTACAGAAACATTGTTTCATAAACATGCAGAGGCTAGTTAAAACTATGTGATAAACCATTTCATAGTGTATGTTGATTACAACAATTAAGCTAAGCAGAAGAAGTTTCACACAGAAAAAAATATTTTAACCTTTTTTCCTAGATCTACAAACTTTAAAATGGGTCAGTTTTACCCGTGACCTAGCAGGAGGGTTAACTTCCTCCTGCCAGACGTCAACATTAGTGGCTGCCGAGTCAAAATCAGTACCTGAGGTGAAGGGTTAGACAAGCCTGCCAGAATCAAAATTAATCACGGTCTCTGAACCTGACTGAAGGTCTCAAGGGACCATTTTGTGATCCCACACCAACTCACAAATGATAAAATAAAAATAAAAGAACAAAAACACGAGGCATTTAAAACAAGCCTTAAAACAGTCTTTGAATAAAAAGTGGATGGAAGATGATTTGAAGTTCACTCAGATTGTGGTCCAAGACTGTCTATTTTCTACACAATTTATACGATACAAACACATCATGTCCTCTTTCAGTTTCTGTGGAGGTTGGCAGGAAAAGAGCCGTCACACGCTAACTGGAAACACAAACTCTCAAAAAAAAGGAACCAGATAAGGGAGTGGTTTATTTCAAAATCCCCCCATACAGCCCTGACCTGATGCTCAACCATATGGAGTCATCAGCCACAAGTTTCACGTCTATTCCAGGTAATCAACAAGCCCTGTGGCTCATAAAAGAGGAAGAGGAGAACAGATGATGCAGGTCAAACTTTAACTGATTTAAAGACCAGGAAGTGACGCAGAAGTTATAGTGAGAACGAAGGAATATCCGCCTTGTAAAAAGCCCCAAACTCTTTAAATGATGTAAAAAAATAAATAAATCAACCAATAGACATGCAGACTATACTTGTGCATAATAAATGATATATAAGTTACGTAAACAATGATAAAGAATGAAAATAAACACGAAATAAATGCAAAAAGTCACAAGAACACACAAGATCCGATGTCAGCTGATGTTGTATCCATCCACCAATTAGCAGAGAATCGCGGCTCATATCTCGGATTTTCGCTAGTATTTCGAACACAAAATGACCAGAGCAACGTCTTGTATCTCAAGGTAGTAAAATATGTACTCAAACAACCTGGGATCTTCATTTAAATCCACTGTTGTCACTAACACACATTTATTCAGATGAATAACCTGAGTAAAGCTTTGATTTGCAACACTGCAACTGATGGGTTTCTCCACTGTGCAGGACACAGCTGCCATCCGGAGGTCTAGAAAGCAACAATCAGTGAGTCAGTGAACACAGCAGGACAGTCAAGACACCACGCCCTCATCTTAGTAGCTGGCTCCACCCTCCAGAGTCTGGCTCTGCCCTCCAGAGTCTGGCTCCGCCCTCCAGAGTCTGGGTCCAGCCCAGAGTTTCTTCCATGCTGCTGTCGCTCATGTTCTGGAGGGTTCTGTTGGGTTTCTCTTCCTCTTCTCTTTTGGTCAACCTCTTCTTCTTTCAACCCTGTAATGACGGTGCCTCTAAACAAAGGTGATCTCTTAGACCATGGTAATCTTCTCACAGTACCACTGAAGTATGTTGGTGAGTGGACCAATGGTTTTACATGAGCCCTCCTCGAGCATCAGCCGGTTACCCTACAGACCCCAGTTTTCGTCACACTACTGCTTGCCATTGTGGTGTTGATGTTTGGCGGTGTGCAGGCAGCCTTTCACTGTGGCATTGCGGCTCCTTTCCGCCGCCCTCAAGGGGATCCACCTCCTCGACGCCTTCAGCAACAACAGCATCTTGAAGGGCTGGAGGACCGTTACTACCAAGTTCATGATAGGCGTTCCAACACTGCTGAGCGACCCTACAATGAGGATGAGAGTGAAGCTCCTCAGTTTGAGGTTGAAACTAGTGGAGTTCCCGTTCAAGAGTCGTTGTAAATTCCTGGTGTTTTGTTACGATATTGTGATGTTAGATTTTAGTCAGGCACCTTTTAGTGCAGTCCAGGTGGGCTGCGGGGTCCTAGCTGCGATGCTAAGCCAGGTGTGCAGCATGTTAGCATAGATGATCTACGGAGATTGTTTTTCCCGTACGAAACCGAGTCGTTTAAGAAGTTCTGTAATGCTGCAAGTGTTTAATTAAATCCCAAATCTCTTCCTGTAGAAGTGTTTCGAATCGTCTGCTGATGTGATGAAGTTCCTTACAAATATAAGCTGATCGGTTGATCGACTGATGTATGGGTTTTCATGTGTCTTTTCAGACTTCCACCCTGGCTAAATCCTTTACCGCACAATGAACAACTGAAGGGTTTCTGTCCCGTGTGGGTTCTGGTGTGGACCCTGAGATCTCCCCCACGTCTAAATGTTTTTCCACACACCGAACAAGTGAAGGGCTTCTCATCTGTGTGGGTTCTCATGTGCTCTCTTAGATGTCCACCATGTCGAAATACTTTACCACACACTGAACAGCTGAAGGGTTTATGTCCCGTGTGGGTTCTCGTGTGGACCCTGAGATCTCCACCTCGTCTGAAGACTTTTCCACAGACGGAACACGTGAAGGGCTTTTCACCGGTGTGGATTCTCAAGTGCTCCTTTAGATGTCCATCGCGCTCAAATCCTTTACCACAGACTGAACAGCTGAAGGGCTTCTCGTCGGTGTGGATTCTCATGTGCCGATAGACATACGATCTGAACGGAAAACTCATTTTACAAACGGAACAACTGAACGTTTCCTTTCCTGTCTGAACTCCACTGTGTTCCTGCAGATGTTTCTCATCACCAGAACTTGAACCACCTTCAGAGGAGCTAACTGCTGGATTTCCAGGATGATTTCCAGGTTCTCTGTGGTTCCTAAACTGGTTGAAGTCTGACTGAGGTTCACTGGTCTCCTCCAGGTCCTCTGGTTCAGAGGAGTGTGACATCTGGTCTTCATCTGGCTCTGGGCCTTCGTAGTCATAGTAAACAGCCTCTGTTTTCATGTCTTCATCATGAAGCCGGGAGGACTGAGGTCTCTCTTCATCTTCTTCACTCATCACAGGGACTGAAGAGAATATTAACTCTGTGACATCGTCATCCTCCTCCTTCATCCCTTGCAGCTGCTCCTTCTCCTGATTGGTCTGGACTTCCTCCGGTTCCTCTTTGATGTGTGGAGGTTCTGGTTGGACGTCCTTGTCCAGACTGGAACTTAAATCCTGCTGTTCAGGGTCAACTGCTTCTTCTGTCACCAACATCAGCTGGACGTCTGAAAAACAAAGAGACACATAGATTTATATTTGGTAGCATTTGTTCTAATTGACCGATTACATACGTCATAATCAAAGGGATATATCCGTTTTTAATTTACGAAGGAAACTCATTTCCACCACTTGTATCCAGGATCTTGTCCTTTCGGGCAAAAGTCAAGAGCTTTGTTTTCCGACTCGGTTCCTTCTTCTCCATGACGGACCTAATCAACGACTGCATCAACGATCAGTCTGTCAAGTATTGCCGCGCTCTCTCTAACTCAAACGCTCACTGACTCTATAAAATATTAAAATGATGAGAGGAAAAGCAGAAGAGTATGATAGTAAGAATATGAAGGATAATCTGCACCAGATCTTCTCTTCTACGGACAAGTTACCGAGTGACCTCAAAGAAAGGTTTGAAGAAAAGTTATAACCGGTGCTAGACAGACACCATGGAGGAAATGAGGAACGAAATGAAGAAAATGCAGAAAGATATGGAAGAAAAAAAACCCAGCACATTGTTCTCTTGGAACCGGGACAACTAAGAATGGATGACTTGGAACAAAGCGTTCATATGAAAGATGTGATCATCACTGGCATCAAAATCAAGCCGCGGAATTACACGCATGCTGTGGCCAGAGGAGAGGGACCTGAGCACAGCGCTGACACTGAGACTGTGGAGTAACAGGTGATATATAAACTCAGAGATCTGGAGTCAACTGTAGATCCTGACCAGATTGAGACATGTTACCCATCACCATCTGGAGGCACGAGACCACCTGCAGTGTTGATAAAGTTTGACAATCGTAAACACAAGATAGCGCTTCTGAAACAAAGCTTTAAACTGAAAGTAAAAAATGTCTACATTGATGAGAATCTCACTTAAAAGAATGCTGATATCGGCAAAAAAACTTGACAACTAGTGAAGAATGGACTGATCGACAACACCTGGGCGACTGGACAACAACTGACAGATCTTCATCAAAACAAAGGGGCTTTATCCGGAGAAGACGAAAACAATGGTGATCAGGAGTGCAGAGGAGTTGGTGAAATACGATCAATAAAGATGAACAAGAGTTATGACTACACCAAAGATCAGTACAAGAGAATCACTTCTATAGTGGAGCTCTACACCAATGTTTGACACATCAAGGATTCCATAAACCACCATTCAACATTATCAATGTTAGAATGTTTTTGTTGATGTTGCAAATATGACGAATGTGTGAAGTCTGTTATATTAACATGTCCGAAAAATACATAAATACATGATTAACTACACTATACCCTACATAATCTGTACTTACGTTTTGATGTATGTACAGTAATACCTCTGTACTCGACCATAATCCGTTCTGAGGTGGTGGTTGAGCACCGATTTGTTTGAACACCGAAACCAATTTTCCCATAAGAAATAATGGAAAGTATTTTAATCCTTTCTTACCATTTAGAAAAATACCTAAAATATTATACGACGTGTATCTAAACAACAATGAAGATGTAAATGTGCACAAGCAGTACATGATAAAGATAAAGCATTATAAACCATTTTGTATAATTTACTTTACGTTTTGGAGAGCGGTTGATGGCACTAGCGTCATCATGGAAGGGGAATCCCTTCCATGATGACGCTAGGTAACGCGCCTCCAGGGGTTTTCTCCCTTCTCTCTCTCTTCCGTGGAGGTGAATCTGGCTGGGCAGTAGCCTTCCTCTTTTCTTTAAGAAGGAACCTGTCCATTGTCAGGTAGTCCCTACAGTAATCCCTACAGTAGTCCCTACAGTAATCCCTACAGTAATCCCTACAGTAATCCCTACAGTAACCCCTACAGTAATCCCTACAGTAGTCCCTACAGTAGTCCCTACAGTAGTCCCTACAGTAGTCCCTACAGTAGTCCCTACAGTAATCCCTACAGTAGTCCCTACAGTAATCCCTACAGTAGTCCCTACAGCAGTCCCTACAGCAATCCCTACAGTAGTCCCTACAGTAATCCCTACAGTAGTCCCTACAGTAGTCCCTACAGTAATCCCTACAGTAGTCCCTACAGTAGTCCCTACAGTAATCCCTACAGTAATCCCTACAGTAGTCCCTACAGTAATCCCTACAGTAATCCCTACAGTAATCCCTACAGTAATCCCTACAGTAATCCCTACAGTAACCCCTACAGTAATCCCAACAGTAATCCCTACAGTAATCCCTACAGTAATCCCTACAGTAACCCCTACAGTAATCCCTACAGTAATCCCTACAGTAACCCCTACAGTAACGCCGACAGTAATCCCTACAGTAATCCTGACAGTAATCCCTACAGTAGTCCCTACAGTAATCCCTACAGTAACCCCTACAGTAGTCCCTACAGTAATCCCTACAGTAATCCCTACAGTAGTCCCTACAGTAATCCCTACAGTAGTCCCTACAGTAATCCCTACAGTAATCCCTACAGTAGTCCCTACAGTAATCCCTACAGTAATCCCTACAGTAATCCCTACAGTAGTCCCTACAGTAGTCCCTACAGTAATCCCTACAGTAGTCCCTACAGTCATCCCTACAGTCATCCCTACAGTCATCCCTACAGTAATCCCTACAGTAATCCCTACAGTAATCCCTACAGTAGTCCCTACAGTAGTCCCTACAGTAATCCCTACAGTAACCCCTACAGTAGTCCCTACAGTAATCCCTACAGTAATCCCTACAGTAATCCCTACAGTAGTCCCTACAGTAATCCCTACAGTAGTCCCTACAGTAATCCCTACAGTAATCCCTACAGTAATCCCTACAGTAGTCCCTACAGTAATCCCTACAGTAATCCCTACAGTAGTCCCTACAGTAGTCCCTACAGTAGTCCCTACAGTAATCCCTACAGTAGTCCCTACAGTAATCCCTACAGTAATCCCTACAGTAGTCCCTACAGTAATCCCTACAGTAGTCCCTACAGTAATCCCTACAGTAATCCCTACAGTAATCCCTACAGTAGTCCCTACAGTAGTCCCTACAGTAATCCCTACAGTAATCCCTACAGTAATCCCTACAGTAGTCCCTACAGTAGTCCCTACAGTAATCCCTACAGTAATCCCTACAGTAGTCCCTACAGTAGTCCCTACAGTAGTCCCTACAGTAGTCCCTACAGTAATCCCTACAGTAATCCCTACAGTAATCCCTACAGTAGTCCCTACAGTAATCCCTACAGTAATCCCTACAGTAGTCCCTACAGTAATCCCTACAGTAATCCCTACAGTAATCCCTACAGTAATCCCTACAGTAATCCCTACAGTAGTCCCTACAGTAACCCCTACAGTAATCCCTACAGTAGTCCCTACACTAGTCCCTACACTAGTCCCTACAGTAATCCCTACAGTAATCCCTACAGTAACCCCTACAGTAGTCCCTACAGTAACCCCTACAGTAATCCCTACAGTAGTCCCTACAGTAATCCCTACAGTAATCCCTACAGTAGTCCCTACAGTAATCCCTACAGTAGTCCCTACAGTAATCCCTACAGTAATCCCTACAGTAATCCCTACAGTAATCCCTACAGTAATCCCTACAGTAACCCCTACAGTAGTCCCTACAGTAATCCCTACAGTAATCCCTACAGTAGTCCCTACAGTAATCCCTACAGTAATCCCTACAGTAATCCCTACAGTAATCCCTACAGTAGTCCCTACAGTAGTCCCTACAGTAGTCCCTACAGTAATCCCTACAGTAATCCCTACAGTAACCCCTACAGTAATCCCTACAGTAATCCCTACAGTAATCCCTACAGTAATCCCTACAGTAGTCCCTACAGTAGTCCCTACAGTAATCCCTACAGTAATCCCTACAGTAATCCCTACAGTAATCCCTACAGTCAGTACCGCTGTGGGTTCCATCCCGCACACAGAACCAGACTGAACCCACCTGCTGTCTGGAGGTGGACCTGAGGACCGAAGACACCGTCCAGGAGCTTCTGTCGTCCACAAAGCTGCTCCTGGTTCTCGTGGTTTGCTAACGTTCTTTCAAACTGCTCCATGATGTCTTCAGCAGCAGCAGTTAGTCGCTGCAGGACAAAAGCTCTCAGCGTTTGGACGTCACACATTTTGACTCGTTCACAGCACAACTTTTCCTCCAGACACGATCCTTTACAATCTGTTCGCTGATGTGCTCCGAGTCCACAAGATGGTTTCCGGCTAGCAGGCTAAGCTAGCTGCGTTAGCTCGTCGGGGCGGAAGCAGAAAGTTTCCTTGTTGAGCGTCTTCCGGTCCAGAGAACAGAACAGAGTCTCTTCTGACAGCTGTTCACACAGAAAGACGCCAGAAAGCCTCTTTGGGATTTCTCCAAGCTTCACCGGCTGGCGAGGCCTGACAACTTCTACCGCTGCTGGGGCTGTTAGCAATAGCCGAGCGCTGCTTCTTCTTCTCCGTTTTCCTGCTCGCTCTGCTTCCGGTTTGGCGCCACCGTCTGGACAGACACTGAATCACAACGACTTGGAGAACTGGAGGAGTTGTGGATTCCATCCTCTTTGACATGAACCATCATCTGAACATAAAGACACCCTGATGGACTCGTCTACATTCATAAATATATCCGTCATCAGGATTCAGAACCTCCTCACACCCACAATAGTTTCAGGGCTGTCAGTCTCTGCTAAATAATTACTACTAATTTACTTTACTCTTCTAATTGTCAGGAAAATGTTTAAACCCTCTTTATATTATTCCTCTTATTTCATCATTATGATTTCAGGTCCTTCCTACATCATTTCTTCAGCTATTAAAGAATTCATTCAATGATGTAACTTAATAAAATGACCTTTCATGGACATTTTTATTCTGTTAGATTGACTTTTGTGTCACACCCGTGTTCCCCAGATCTTTATGAGAACTTTATTCTGGTTGAAGTGTATTTTCAATAAAAAGGCAAATGTGAAGATTTTATGAATGAAAAATAAAATGGGAAAGGTTGGTAAGGAAACGACAGCACAGGAGCTGCAGGATGTGCTGCTCTGCCTGCTACCTTGCCTTGGACCACAGTTCCTGATGAGGCTTTTTGTTTCAGTTAAATAGGCTTTAGCGACGGCTAACACTCTAGCTAATCCTTTGTTATTACACTGGTTCTGTAGACATAGCTGAAAAAGGACAAAATCCTGGACTCGAAGAGTGGCAGCTGTTGCTAAAGCACTGGCAGGTTCCACTCATATAACAGCAAGGGGCGATGTTCACACCCAAACTAACCATGCAGCCTTCCAAAATAGCAAAGGGTTTACCCACAATTACATCATTTAAGGTTGGCAGAAATGTTGAGACAAACAAACTTGCATTTTCTTACATGTTAATGAAAGTCATTACTGAAAGTAATTACTTCAGAACATGATTCTGTTACACAGGTAGCATCTTTACCAGAGTGACATTTGTATTTTGCAAATACTTGTGAAATCTGTCTGAAACTCAATCCAAAATTGACATGGAAAACTGGGATGGGAGGACTCCCAATTCCAAATCACCCATTGATAAAGTCTTGATTGATTACACCGACATTGGATATGTCAATAAAGTTCAGGTGTTCAGTCGTTCACTACGTTGCTCCTCATTGTTGGCTAACATTCTTTCAATGCTTCACAATTTCTTAATGTTAAACAGTAACAAAACTGAAGTCATTATTATTGGGCCGAAGCATCTTAGAGATGATCTCTCTAACATTGCAATTCACTCAGACACCATTGCTCTATCCTCCACCAGTGAAGTCAGGAACCTGGGAGTGATTTTTGATGAAGATCTGTCCTCTGATTCTCATCAAGTCTGTATCCCGGACAGACTTCTTTCACTTACGAAACATTGTTAAAGTTATAAATTTCTTATCCTTTAAAGACACAGAAAAAAATCATTCATGCCTTTGTTACTTCTAGATTGGATTACTGCAATTCCTTATTATGGGCTGTTCTAGCTCCTCTATTAGGACTCTACAGTTAGTTCAGAATGCAGCTGCCCGCTGACTGACTGGACTGGGAGTCCTGTCCTAGCGTCACTTCATCGGCTCCCGATTAATCATAGAATACAATTCAAAGTCCCCATGATCACATGTAAAGCTCTCCACCAAGGCTCCATCTTACATTGAAGATCTTATTGAAGTACAGTATATCACCCTCCCAGGGCCCTTCGATCAGAGGATGCAGAATTTCTGGTGACCCGTCGGGTCTTTAAGAGTAGAACAGGAGGCAGAAGCTTCAGCTATCTGCCCCTTTACTCTGGAACATCTCCCAGCCTCGGTCTGGGGGGCAGACACTCTCAGCTTATTTAAGAGTAGATTAAAAACCCTCCTCTTTGATAGAGCCTACCATTAAAAATACCCCCACCCCCACTAGATATGCTGCTGTAGGCCTAGGGCATTGAGGGTATTTTTCTCCGTCTCTCCCGTTAAAGGGAGAGACTCTAGAGCTTCTGTCTCTTCTTTCTTTATCTTTGCTCCTAGAATTTACTACTAACATTAAATCACACTCTTTCTCTGCACAACACCACTGTCTCTGTGCCTCTGTTCCACAGGTGGAGAACACGCATAGAAGACAGGATATCCAAAGGCCCGGAAGTCCTGCCCTAAATTCAGTGACAGCGCACTATGGACATGAAACTTAAAGTGACCTATCTGCCACTCTCTCTCCCTCTCCCTCCGTCTCTTTTCCTTGACATATCTCTCTCCCCAGTGTATTTGTCTTTACCAACCAACTGGTCAAGGCGGATGACCACCCCCTAGAGCCTGGGTCCTGCCCGGAGTTTCTTCCTCAATGAGGGAGTTTTTCCTCACCACTGTCCCTTATGCTCTGGAGGGTTCAGTTGGCTTTCTATCTGTTGAGCGCTTTGAAATGTCTTCAGATGTGATTAAGCACTATATAAATAAAAGTTGATTGATTGATTGATTGATACCTCTTAGTTGCAGTGGACACCTTATCCAGGTGGTCTGAAGCCATTCCTACCAAATGAGAAACAGCAAAAGAGGTAAATAAATGGCTTAGAAGAGATTTGATCCCAAGATACGGCCTACCTAAAGTAATCTGATCTGACAATGCCACACACTTCACCAGCAAACATATCAGGGAAGTGGAGAAGTACTTTGATAGCACATACTGCAGCTATTAGAACTGTACTTATGCTTTATAATCCAACCAATGAACACGGGCCGTCTCCAAAGGGAAATAGATAGATAGATGGATGGATGGATGGATGGATGGATGGATGGATGGATGGATGGATGGATGGATGCTTGATTAATCCTGGAGGAAATTGCACATATGCAGTGCTCAGACATACATCATAAATCAATCAATACTGGATAAAATACTGGTACGTGTTTTATGTGGGTGTGGAAGCCTTACGATGGGTGTGATCAAATTAGAGTAAAACTAGGACATATTATAGGACCACACAGTGAAAACCCGATTCCGTTGACCTTATCACCTACAGTGAACATTCACAATCATCTCCACAGGGTGCTGACAGGCTGTTAGAAGGAGGAACAGGCTTCTAACAACAAGCTCAGAGCAATGAAGGTTTTTACAGGAGAATCACCTTCATCCTTTGGATTTCTCTTCATTGATCAGGGATTGTTTTCATCACGCTCCACTCTTTCTGAAAAGTCATGTAGAAATAAAGTTTGATTGATTGTACTTACTTTAAACAGGATTTTGGGTCACATAGTCTTGTTCCTGGAATCTAATCTACAGGAACTCATGATTAGAATCTAGAACAGACGTTAGAACCTCCTCTCACAGGCTCCTCCTCCTCTGAATCCATCAACCAGGAGGTGAAGAGCGTCTCTGCTCACTTCTGACGGCGTCCAGCGATCAGATCAGATCAGCAGCCAGAGGGATGGAGACGATCGATTATATCAATGAACCACAGCCTGAGCAGGAACCCAGAAGAATAGACAGAAGACTGCTTCAGAAGGGTCAGAACTCCATGTGATGAACTCTAACGACACACGAGCTGATAGAGAGACTCTAGAGTTCTCAGGCCGTTTGTCAGATTTTAAAGTCACCTGATTGTGTGACCTCCAGTAAGTTGTGTAGTCCTCTGTGGGTTCTTGTAGTCCAGTAGAGGACAGGATGTGATCCTACAACGGGGCGGGGTTGCTTTGTAGGCATTTTTCAAACGAGTTATGAGTTTTTCAGAGAAGTTTAATTATTTCTGCCCCATGACGACCTGGCGTCTCATCCGGGGTGTCCCCTGCCTCTCACCTGTATCCAGCTGAGATGGGCTCCAGCAGAACCGTGACCCACAAGGTGGACCGGCGTCTGGAGACGAGACGATTACGGTCGTAGAATATGAGTTAGCATGCTAACATCAGAATGCTAACACCTCTGACTCTGTGCTGCTTCCACAGAGAAGATGTTGGACTTCATCTTCATCAGCTTCGGCCTGTTGTGCATCATCCAAGCTGTTCTCAACGTTTCTCTACGTCTCTCTCGTGAGTTCAGTCGACGCTTTGTGTAACTGTCAGCTTGACCAAACAGAACACACAACATCCCAGAATGTTGGATGTTGTGAAAAAACAACAATGTGAACCAAGAATGTTTCAGATTTTTGTCTTTATTTCATTTAAATGAATCTTTTGTTCTGATGCTGTTTTTGTCAGGAAGCAGAGAATCCACCAGTTTGAGCTGCAACAACAACCTGAGCGGAGAGACGGACCTGCTGAGAAACCAAATCACAGACCTTCAGAACACCATCAGGAACCTGGAGAACAAGACGAAGAACCTGGAGAACGAGAAGAAGAACCTGGAGAAGATGCTGGGCGGTGAGGAAACATCTGCCTGTCTGCTGGTCTGAACATGAACTGATGAAACTCCATCTAAGAGCGGACGCACAATTCTCCCACAGCCTCTGAATGTTTCATTTATTGATCAAATCTACTTTTGATCAGCTGTTTGCAATCAGATCAATGCAGCAGTGTTTTCCTGACTGCAGTCTCTGAAGGTCCAGTTCTTCTAGAAACCCTTTAACCTGATCCAGATCCAGACTCCAGCGTTCCTCCAGTTCTGGAATGTTCCTGCTTCAGTCCTCCTCCAGACGTTCTGCTGATCCAGAGGACCCAGAAGGTCCGCTTTGGTTCCACGGCTCCACAGAACAGCATCCAGACCTTCTGGGTCTGATCCAGATGGTTCTGAGCTGCTGGTTCTTCTCTGGTTCTTCTGGCTCAGCAGTGGTGGAGGTCTGGGAGCTGATGGAGACCCAGTCCTGAACAGAAACCCCTTTGGACTCTGCTGCTGAAGTGGATCCATGAAGCTCTGGACTGAGTTCCATCATTTAGAGACTTTAGTGGTGGAAAACGCTCGTTTTTGATTGGTTGATTTCAAACAGCTGATGAAGAGAGTTTCAGGGACATGATGGTCCACATGTCATTTCATCTGATGGAGGGTGTGTTCATGTCATGGTCCAGAGGTCAGGTCTTCTCTGTCGTGTCCTTCTGGATGGGTGATGATCGAGAGACGATGTTACTTCCTGTCCAATGAGAGGAGGTCCTGGCAGGAGAGCAGGAGGTCCTGTCAGGCAGACGGAGCTGATCTGGTGGTGTTCAACAGCCTGGACGAGCAGGTAAGGAGGACTGAAGGAGTTCCTGGACCTCCTTCTGGGAGCTGAAGGAGAACTTTAAAGTCTCTTCTCTCTCTTCTCAATCAGGTCGTGTTCCTTGACTTTCTGTCTGGGTTGGCTGCTCAGGAGTTCTGGATCGGTCTGAGGAACACAACAGGGACCCTCCAGTGGGTGGATGGATCGATCCCAGACCCCGGGTAAGAATTCAGAGTCAAGACAAATTGTTCTGTAGGACAGGTTGAGTCCAACCAAACTGACTGTTCTGTGTTCAGGTTCACACCAGAGGTCAGAGACGATGTCAGAGGGGACTGTGTGAGAATCCTTCACTTCATGATAAATGGATACCTTGTGTTGCCCACCCCCTGTGGACAAAGGCTGCGCTGGGTTTGTGAGAAAGATCCACGTTAACAGCAGCAGCTCATGGAAACGACCTTCTCTTCTTCTACTTGATGGATTTGACCAAAAAATGATCATCAATCAATAGAAAACTCAATGAAATGTAGAATGTAGAGAAATGAAACACACAACTCCATCGGAGGAACAAAGAGATGGATTTGAAATGATGTGAAGTTTAAACCTTCGTTCTGATTGGTGGTTGATGGAACCTGATGAATAAATGATGTAAAACAACGAGAAGACAAACTCCTGTCCTGTTTGTTCGTGGTCAGTGTTTTCTATCAGAGCTCCGCCTACTTCCTGGTGGGCTCCTTAACTTCCTCCTGCCAGACGTCAACATGAGGAGGTTCTGATGAACGTTCCAGTCTGGGTTGATGAAGATGATGATAACCAGTAAACTGTAGAGATCTGTTGGTGGGGGGTTTCACACCTGCTGACCAACGAGTCGATCTTCCTGGTGGTTCCTCGACTCTCTATGTACGCAGATGACTCCACACAACACCGACATTTACACCAAATCAGTCAATCAACACAAACTCTCACAGACATGAAACCAGATAAGGGGGTTGAATATTTCAAAACCCCCCCATGCATTCCTGGACCTGACGCTCAGGCTGCAGAGATCAACCACATCAACCACAAGAGCTGCAGCCGTTCCAGCCAATCAACAAACTCTAACAGCATTAAAGACCAGGAAGTGAGGCAGACGTCAAAGTGAGGGTGAAGGGATATCAGCGATATCTGCTGGTCGGTCACCAAAGCTGAAGAACGCTGATGAGGAAGATAGTGAAGAGGAAGGTGAAAGTCAAATCGGAAAGTAATTTCTGCAAGACCAAAAGCAAAAAAAACGCTGATAGACGACAAAAATATGAAACTACATCAAACAACCTCCAACCGAACCAGAGAAATCCAGAAGATGTCGCTTCGCCCCGCTGGAGACGGGCGAGAACCAACAACACACAGGAACCTTCACTCTGATGCACAACACCTTATCTAAACTACCATCACCACCAGAGGGGGGAGCAACATGGACCCCCTCCTTCATTGACACATTAGGACACATTTTAGGTGTCGGGGGGGCGTTAAAAATGCTATCAGGGGACATTTGACACAGGGGAGTTCCAAGACTTTGAAGAAGAAGCTGGAACTGATGAATTAGACAAAGATAGACCGTTGGCTGAAGGAGCTGCTGAACATTTATGGACCCTCTGAGGACGATGGTCCCAACTAACGTGAAGTGACCTCATGACCTGCAGCCTCAGGCTACTTCATTAGTACTGCAGGTGGTGATGAGTCACTTTGGAAATAACAAGAACCTGAACTGAATCCAGAAACATCTCCACATGAAGACAACTCACACAACCGATGTGAATCTGGTGAGTAAAGGATCAATAAAGGATGTATTGGTGATGTATTTTGAAATCCCAGTGCTTTAATATACAATCAAAACGCTCTGACCGTAAAAAACATACAAATCATATGAATCATGTTGTGTGACTGTAAAGGTCATGGTAATAAAAAGACCAGCGGAGTGTGGTTAGAATGATGGTGGATTGATTTTAATCATTAATTTATCAGATTTTCAAGGTCATTAAAAAATGTATCTACAGGGCGAAGCTCCAACACCCTGATCAATGATCAATGATCAATGGTTCTGATGGCCTTCATTAACTACTACTGATAACAGGTTATTCACAGCAGCAGTGGATCATATTCCTGTCATCAGAGTGAAGGAGAACATGAACTTACAGAACGTTATAAAACTTATCAGAACACTGAGAAGGTTCCAAACGAAGACCTTTGTATTGGCGCTAATCCCGCCCTGCGGTCGTGTTGGCGTCCGGCCCCCCCAGGGAGAGGGTTCATAACGACCAGGAGAGCCTCCCTGGTCATTCCAGCAGACGTGAGACCTTCGTCATGAAGACCCAGCTGCTCGTCTGTCTTCTCGGTGTCTTCCTGTCCGTCAGCGCTGCAGCAGGTAAAGCCTCCGTCAGACTCCAGACAGTCCTGAATGCCTCACGTTTCCTCACAGCTTCACTCTGTTTCAGACGTCCAGGAAGAGAGAGCTGAAGTCTCAATCCCAGGTTAATGTCCGCCTGACGACTGGTTCATCCTCAGGGATCATGACCTGAACACTGGACACATTCATGTTCTGACGTTCTTGCAGGAGTTGCACCGGAGGAAACACCGAGATCAGCTTCACAATGTCCTGAAGGATGGCAGTCACACCAGGACCACTGCTACCTGGTGGTCAATCTCGTGTATGACAGGATTAACGCGGAGGTAAAACACACTGGATGCATTGATGATCAATCGCCTGTTGGGACGTTGATCAACCCGTTTAGTGTTCGTGACGTGCAGGCGACACCTGCAGAGGGCAAATCCAGGTTCTGAGGTCTGAAGCTCTGCTCGTGTGTCCTTCTCTTGTGTCCAGTTCCAGTGTGAGAGCTTCAGCTCCAGCCTGGCATCAGTGCACAACCTGTGGGAATACACCTTCCTGCAGCAGATGACCCGGAAGGCCGGCCTCAAATCAGCCTGGATCGGTGGATACAGATTCCAGGTCAGGGATTACATCCAGACACGTCTCCTCCACTGGAACAAACCCTAACTGTGTTGATTATTTACCCCCCAGGGCTACTGGAGGTGGGACGACGGGACGCCGTTCAACTACAACAACTGGTACTCCAATGACGGTAGCTCCTACAAAGAATGCATCTACTTGAACAGTGAAGGTAGGAAACCTCCTCAGCTAACATTCACTGAGAACAGAGAGGTGTTAGTGCTAACAGTTAGCCTTGGATAGATGTTTTTGGACATGATGCATGTGAGGTGTAGCTAGGTCAGCTAGCTTCCTCCAGACTTGATGAAACTGAACCTCCACCAGAACCGGTCTCTAACTCTGATGTTGGTCTTGGTTTCAGGTGTTTACGGCTGGTCCAACGAGGAATGCAGGAAGTCACACCCGTTCATCTGCTCCATGAAGCTCTCCTGCTAGCGTCTGATAGCTGAAACATGCTAACGACTGATGAGACCTGGATCAGCTGCAGCTGCTTGAAGCTACCAGTGGAAACATTGGCTGGGATAGATTGTCTGTTTCCACCAGCACAAGGACAAATGTATTGATGACTGAATAGATGTGTGTTGATAGGAAATGGAAAATAAATACAGGATAAAAGCCCAGCGTGTTTCTAACGGGTTCATTTATTTCATTGTTTGCAAGTTGAAATGAGAAATAACGTAAACTTGATTTTTATTGTTCCGTACACTTTTTTGAAAACCAACGTATAATCAGAACGACTGAACTCTGGACGACCTGAACCTGGATTTTATTTATTATGGGATGTTTTAATGTCCTGGAATTGTTTCTGGTCAGTCTGAGGGAATAGAACTTTAGTGTTTAGAGTAGTAATGAGATTACTTTAGTATTTACAGTAGTAATGAGATTACTTTAGTATTTAGAGTAGTAATGACATTACTTTAGTATTTAGAGTAGTAATGACATTACTTTAGTATTTAGAGTAGTAATGACATTACTTTAGTATTTAGAGTAGTAATGAGATTACTTTAGTATTTAAAGTAGTAATGAGATTACTTTAGTATTTAGAGTAGTAATGACATTACTTTAGTATTTAGAGTAGTAATGAGATTACTTTAGTATTTAGAGTAGTAATGACATTACTTTAGTATTTACAGTAGTAATGACAATACTTTAGTATTTAGAGTAGTACTGACATTACTTAAGTAGTACTTTACAGTAGTAATGACATTACTTTAGTATTTAGAGTAGTACTGACATTACTTTAGTAGTACTTTACAGTAGTAATGACATTTAAATTACCTCAGATGGAGATTAGAGATTGAAATGTAAGAAATAACGACTTACGAATAATTCAGCTTACAAACAACCTCTAGGAACCAGTTGTGTTCATATGTTGGGGACTACCTGTGCTCACATGTGGTCGGAACCCTTTGTGCTTAAGAGGATTGAATCAGTGTGTTGTCATGGCGATCAACTTTCACCTGTGAGATTCCTGGTATGTGGTTTGACACAGGGGGTTAGTGGACTTGAGAGGCCGGTCGTGGGTGTCCTACTTCTGTTAGAACTGGGTCGTAGAAAGTTTAGTGACATGCTGACAACCTGACCGGATTTCTGGTCCAGAGGAAACAGAACCGAGGACTGTAATCAATAAAAGAGATTATTGGAAGACAAGATTTGGCCTTATATTTATTTTTCATTTTCTTTCAAAACACATATTTAAAGACACACATCTATTCTAGTCATCAGTAGATTAGTTCTTGGCAGGTGTAAACAGACAATCTATCCCAGCCAATGGTTCCACAGGTAGCTTCAAAGAGCAGCTGCTGATCCAGGTCTCATCAGTCGTTAGCATGCTTCAGCTATCAGACGCTAGCAGAGATTCTTGGCACAAATGAATGGTTTTCCAAGATGGCATTCCTGATTGGCCCAGCCGAGAACACCTGAACCAGAGGAAAGACCAACATCACAGAGTTAGAGACGTATCCCGGTGGAGGGTTCAGTTTCAGGCAGGTGTAAAGTCTGAAGATCAGAAGAGAAAGTCTGAGTCCTGGAGGCTGACCCAGCTGCACCTCAGTTACATCATTTCCTGCACACATGTGAGGTCCAGCCCCATCAGACCAACTATCCACAGCTAACCGTTAGCGTTTACACCTTTCTGTTCTCATTGATGGTTAGCTTAGGAGTCTCCGCAGACCTCCAAGAGGTTCCTTACCTTCACTGTTCAAGTACAGACATTCGTAGCGAGAACTGCTGCTGTGGGAGTACCAGTTGTCGTAGAGGAACGGTGTACCATCGTCCCACTTCCAGTAGCCCTGGATGGGGGATAATCGATATTTGTCACAACGCTGAGGACGAGTGTCCAGTAGTTATGTGTGAATCTGCTCTCTGACCTGGAACCGGTATCCACCAATCCAGGCTGTGGGGTAATTAGCACTCCTGGCCATATTCTGGAGGAAACTGTATTCCTCGAAGTTCCGGACCGACACCAGGTTGGATCCAATGCTCTCACAATGAAACTGGATGGAGAAACACGAGAAGGACACACAAAGAAAGGTGTTAGACCTCAGACAGACATCTCAGAACCTGGACCAATGAGAGTAGAGAGTCTGCAAATCAGAAGCACAGATTTTATTGGTATTTATTAACTCGTAACATCTATTACCTCTGCATTATTCCAGGCATATGCCATTGAGAGCAGCTGGTAACATTTGTTCTGGTACTGCTGCCATCCTGGAGGACAACTTACCGCCGATCTCTCCTCTGAAAGCAGAATGACATCAAACAAAATCAGATGTGGAGGAAATCCGTCATAAAGGTGTTTAAAAGCTGCTTGACTTGTTGCAGTTATTTTTAGGACAAACGGAATTTTGCAGATCAACAATCTTCTCTCCGTTATCTTCTAGATGAACTCACGTGGTGTCTGAACATCTGGTGTTTCCTCCAGAGAAACTCCTACAAGAAAGTGAGAACATGATGCTGTGAGTGTGTCCAGCGTTCAGGAGCGAGGTCGTGATCCCTGAGGATGAACCAGGTGAGCCTCGGCGTCTCGTCGTCAGACGGAAACTAACCTGGGATTGAAAGTTCAGCTCTCTCTTCCTGGACGTCTGAAACAAAGTGAAGCTGTGAGGAAACGTGAGGCGCTCAAATCAGAAGAGTCAGGACTGTCTGGAGTCTGACGGAGGCTTTACCTTCTGCAGCGCCGACAGAGAGGAAGACACCAAGAAGACAGACGAGCAGCTGGGTCTTCATGAGGAACATGATGAAGGTCTGCAGGACAAAGACCCATCAGAACGTTGAGCAAACGAGTGAGAAGATGATTAGATGTCAGCGTTTGGTTCTGTCCACAGATATTTAAAGCTCTACAATCCAAACGGTGAGCTGACGACTATCAAACGTTCCTTCATCCATCGGTCAAACACCTGCAGGTCAAGCGGCTGGACCAGACCAACCAGAGACACAAGGAAAGGACGAGCGCCTTCAGAGAGGACAGACAGGTTCAGGTCTTACCTGGTTGAACTCAGCGTCTGCTGTGACCAACATGGAAGCTGGCTGTGCTCTTTATATACTGCCTCACCTCAAGACGCCGACGCCATCCCAGAGCGAGATAAGACGCCATCAGAAGGTGTCCGAGGTCAGGGTCCAGAGCAGAACCGGTGTTACACAATCCAGACTGCTGAGAAACAATCCATCACTTCACTCAGAGCTGCTGCTGGAACCACTGACTGGAAACTGAACCCTGACGACGACGGCTGATGAGCCGCCCTCCTTTATTATCCTTACACATCTTTTTATGATGTTTTCAATAATCAAAAATAGCAAAAAGAAAATATAAAGGTTTGGTGGATAATGACACATAAATAGATTTCACAATTGTAAAAATGAAGAAGTTAGACCTATGTAAGCAAGACAGGTGCTGGTAATGAGCTCACATCATCATTTCGTTATTTCATTCATCATGTTTTGCCCCTCTGGTCTCCAGGAAATGATCCTAGACATCCCAGATTTACAACCAATAAGGAAACTTCCAGAAAACATCATCATGTCATCATCAAGAAATTCAGTTTGTCACGACAATCATCCAGCACAGACTGTAGTTACTGTTTGTCATTTTACAGTCATACTTTACAATGGTATTAATTGTATCATTACAGTATATTGATGATCCGAGTATTATATTTTCATTTCAAGTATTAATCTGTACATTCTGTAAACTGTAACATCACCTACAGAACGAACAAGAGCACGAGACTTTCCGATCGGAGGAGAACAAATGGTTCTGGTGGTTTGTCATTGGCACCCATAGAAGTTCATTTACGGGATGACGTTCTCAGAATCATCTGAACGCAGGCCTTTCCTGTAAAACTTTATAGCAGGAAGGAACAAAACAAAGAGCTTTACAGCTCTGACTGGAAAGAGACCGTAAACGACCAACAAACCAGGCAGAGTTCCAGGACTGGTTTTAGCCAGGTGTGTTCAGGTGCAACGGCAGCCCTTCGACTTTAAACCCTGACCTCAGAGACCTTCTGATGGCGTCTTATCTCGCTCTGGGATGGCGTCGGCGTCTTGAGGTGAGGCAGTATATAAAGAGCACAGCCAGCTTCCATGTTGGTCACAGCAGACGCTGAGTTCAACCAGGTAAGACCTGAACCTGTCTGTCCTCTCTGAAGGCGCTCGTCCTTTCCTTGTGTCTCTGGTTGGTCTGGTCCAGCCGCTTGACCTGCAGGTGTTTGACCGATGGATGAAGGAACGTTTGATAGTCGTCAGCTCACCGTTTGGATTGTAGAGCTTTAAATATCTGTGGACAGAACCAAACGCTGACATCTAATCATCTTCTCACTCGTTTGCTCAACGTTCTGATGGGTCTTTGTCCTGCAGACCTTCATCATGTTCCTCATGAAGACCCAGCTGCTCGTCTGTCTTCTCGGTGTCTTCCTCTCTGTCGGCGCTGCAGCAGGTAAAGCCTCCGTTGATGACATCACTGTGACATCATCAGTCGTCTCCACAGGTTCAGTCGTCCTGGTGACGGTTGACTGAATATTTAAAGGTGTAACTCCAGAAACACGTGAGGAGGAACGTCTTTAAACTGCAGTCCAGTGGAGGTCAGAGCGCCACCTCTGGTCAGAGCTGGTATTTGTATTCAGGTGTCTAGAAACAGGGTTCTGGAGGAGGTCCGGTTCCGGCCCGGAGCGGCTTTGTGATGTGTTCAGGGTTGGTTTTCAGGCTGAATGTGTTCTGCTTCCTGTCTTCATCACGTCTGTCAATCATCTCTGAGTTCAAGAAGTCTGATCGTTGTCTGAGTGAAGAACCCACATCCACTCCGACTCCTGCTTGACGACCTGATGTTTGTCCTCCCAGTTGTTCCAGTGGAAGGCGTTCCAGAAGGTGGAGCTGTTCCGGTCCCAGGTCAGTCTATCGTCATCTCCACTGTCTGTCGTACATTTCACCTTCACGATCACCAGAACGAATCAATAGATCTGATCAGATGGAGACTAGAGGGAGTGTGGGCTCTGACAGCAGCGCTGGTTTCTCCCCCTAGTTGAGGCGACAGCAGACGTCACAGAGGCCAGAGCTGAGCTTTCAGTCCCAGGTTAGTGTCTGTCCCCGAGACCAGACCAGCAGGAGACCACGAGAGGTCCAGGCTGTCCTGGTTCCTCCTCAGGGATCACGACCCCGCTCCTGAACGCTGGACACATTCACAGCTTCATGTTCTGACGTTCTTGCAGGAGCTGCACCGGAGGAACCGCTGAATGTCCAGACGCTACGTGAGTTCATCCAGAAACCAGAGATCAGATTGAAGACAGAGGTCAAAAACCAGAGATGAACCCTTCATGTGGTTCACAGAGAGATCAGCTTCACAATGTCCTGAAGGATGGCAGCCATACAAGGACCACTGCTACCTTATGGTCAACCTCATGTACAACAGGATTAACGCGGAGGTAAATTAGATATATGCAAACGTTCTTCACCCGTTTTCTCTCTGACGTCTGAAGCTGTGCCTCCTTCTCTTCCATCTCCACCCAGTTTCTTTGTGAGAGTCTGAATTCCAGCCTGGCATCAATACACAATTTATGGGAGCATCAATTCCTGAAGGAGCTGACCTGGAAGGCCGGCTTCAACACGGCCTGGATCGGTGGATACAATTTCCAGGTCAGGGTTTAGATCCAGACACGTCTCCTCCGCTGGAACAAACCCTAACTGTGTTGATTATTTACCCCCCCAGGGCTACTGGAGGTGGGACGACGGGACGCCGTTCAACTACAACAACTGGTACTCCAATGATGGTAGCTCCTACAAACCCTGCAACTACTTAAACAGTAACGGTGAGGAACCTCTTGGAGGTCCAAATGCAGTCTTGATGAAACTGAACCTCCACCAGAACCGGTCTCTAACTCTGATGTTGGTCTTGGTTTCAGGTGTTTACGGCTGGTCCAACAAGGAATGCACCGATTTACACGCATCCATCTGCTCCATGAAGGTCTCCTGCTAGCGTCCGATAGCTGAAACAAGCTAACGACGTGATGATACCTGGATCAGCCGCAGCTGTTTGAAGCCACCTGTGGAAACATGTGTTGTAACGATGACTAGAATAGATGTGTGTTGATAGGAAATGGAAAATAAATATATGATGAAATCTAAATGTGTTGTTATTCGATTTGCTTCAACACTCGACAATGAAAAGCAGAGAGAAAAATGAAATAAGGAGAAAAGGGAAATTATTTTTTCAAACGAGTCAAATTTAGCACATTTGTTTTTGATATAAAATCTAACTTGAATATTTTTTAAGTAAAGTTCGATAAAAACAAAACATTTAGAAATGAAGCTGAACGTGATTTATGAATGAATGAATGAATGAATGAGTTCATTTATTTCATATAACAAAAACAAAAATAACAAAAATAACCAATAATAAATACACCAAAAAGGTGTGAACACTGTCCAAAAAGGAGTAGGAAGAAGTGTAAACGTGTTAAACTCTTTTTTCTCAAAAATACTGAAAAAAAAAATTCATAGCAAAATACTTGCTGATAATATTCACAGAAGTGAATCAAGCATTTCTACTGCATAATCATAGAAAGATGAAATAAAAAAAAATAAAGTAAGTAAACCATAAGGAAAAAAACAATAAAATAAAACAATAGAGCACTTATTTTATTTTATACAGCACACCATATAGCTCTCAGCAAAAGAAGCGCAGCTGTGCCAGAAGGAGCTAGTCACCATTTCACCAGTTTTGCCATTCATTTTTCCCCTTCACTTCAGATACAGTAATATTAAATTAAATTAAATTAAACAATAAGATAAAATGAAATAAAATTAAAAAAAATTTAAAAACAAAAATTATTTTTCAAACGCGTCAAACTTATCACGTTTGGTAAAAACACAATATTTACAAATGAAGTTAAACGTGATTTTTCCCCCCTTTACTTCCATCCATCCCTCCGAGCTCTTGCCTTTTATTTTGATAGTCCTAACCGGATATTGGGCAGCATCCCGCGGGCTTGACTCCGCCGCATCCTCAGCATCACCCGCATCCTCGCAGCTGAGCCACGACGCGGGACAATGGACGACGTTCCTCCGATCATCCACATCTCCATCGCGCTGCGGATCCAGCCGAACGACGGGCCGGTGTTCTTCAAGGTGGACGGGACCCGCTTCGGCCAGAGCCGCACCATCAAGCTGCTCACCGGCTCCAAGTACCGGATCGAGGTGGTGCTGAAGCCCGGCGGCGTCGAGGCCACGTAAGAACCGACCGGCTCCGGGTGGTGGGGCTTGCCTGCAGATTGGAGGTGTCAGGTGGTCACGTGGTTCCCGCCGCCATGTTTCAGGTGACATCAAACCATGAAGGATCGGAGTCATGAATAAAAGAACGGAACCACACCTCCTCCTCCTCCTCCTCCTCCTCCTCCTGCAGGCCCGTGGGGCAGCATCACATGTCGGCCTGAATTAATCATGACCGGGTCTGGAGGAGCAGCAGGTCCAAACGATCAGGCATCACTAATCAAACACAGATCAATGGGGAATAAAACTAAAATCCATCAGAGAAACTCTGATGTGGATTTATTCAGCCGCTATTAAGAATGAGGAAATTGGTTAACTAGATAAACTACAACCTCCGTGACTGAACTTTAAATTTAACCATTTACAATATCTAAAATCATTTTAATTAGTTCCAGCTTTGGAAAAAAAAACCCTAAACCCCCTAAATTATGGAAAAAAAAGATTTTTATCAACCGTTAAACATGCAGACTTTACCTGTTTACAATTAATTATATATAAGTGGTAAAGAACGAGATCCGGTCTCACTGATGTCGTATCCATCCGCCAACACGTGGTAAAGAACGAGATCCGGTCTCACTGATGTGGTATCCATCCGCCAACACGTGGTAAAGAACGAGATCCGGTCTCACTGATGTCGTATCCATCCGCCAACACGTGGTAAAGAACGAGATCCGGTCTCACTGATGTGGTATCCATCCGCCAACACGTGGTAAAGAACGAGATCCGGTCTCACTGATGTGGTATCCATCCGCCAACACGTGGTAAAGAACGAGATCCGGTCTCACTGATGTGGTATCCATCCACCAACACGTGGTAAAGAACGAGATCCGGTCTCACTGATGTGGTATCCATCCTCCATAGCGGTGGTGTCCTGAAACACGACTCGTATCTCGGTTTCCACCAGACACAGAGGGGATGCTGACACTGACTTCTCCCTGAGGCTTGTCTTACAGGCGCACGCAGGTCGGTTAGAGTGAACGCGTCTTCTTCCTCCTGTTTGTCGTCCCCATAGCAACATGAACATCGGAGGCGTCGTCTTCCCTCTGGAGCAGCAGTCCAGGGACGAGGAGTCGGTGGTCTATCACGGCCGGTACGACACCGAGGGCGTCCCCCACACCAAGAGCGGAGACCGACAACCAGTTCAAGTCAGTATCGAGGTGAGTCGTCCTGACCTGTGATTAATTCACACAGAGGAAACGACACTTTGACCCCGTCTGGTGCCTCTTGTCCAGTTTAACAAAGCAGGAACCTTCGAGACCGTCTGGCAGGCCAAGTACTACAACTACTACAAGAGGGAGCACTGCCAGTTCGGGAACAAGTTCAGCAGCATCGAGTACGAGTGCAAGCCCAACGAGACGCGAACCCTCATGTGGATCAACAAGGAGGCGTTCAACTGAGGCGGCCTCCCACCCCCCAACAACCCCCTCAACCCCCCCCACGCCGAGCAGAGGACAGGAGTGGAACGAGGACCATCTCTGAAACGTCGAGGGCTCAATGAAAGGACATCTTCTTCTTGAAAAGCCGAGGTGCGAGTCGGTCACAGTTTGGTGTTTTTTGTGTCGTTTATCCAAAAAGGCTTCGCCGCTCAAACAGGTTTTTGTTTTCAAGCTACACTCGAGCGCCAAGACGGCTCCGAGGACATCAGCTAATACTCACAGGTCCTTCACAGAGACGATTTCAAGGACGCCAAAGAGGCTTCACCCGTCGTTAGCTCCTCATGCGCTGAGGACAGCGGGGACTAGTTTTACCAAAACAGCTGTAAACAAATACCCAAAATGTCATTTACAACATTTTCAAGCTACGAATGCTAGCACACACCCCGTCTGTCCATGACGCGCAGCGCTAACCCAGTTAGCTTAGAGGCCACAGTGAAGAACGTAGCTTAAACAAAGGCGTGGTGAAGCTTCCAGAAACATCATTTATTCTTTTTACCATCTTGTCTAGGGGAACAGTGGCTCCAAAACCGAGTAGAAACATACAATAGAACATCGTCGGGGTACAGGAACAACCGGGTGTTGACTTTCATCCAGCAGATTAGAGTCATGTCAGTTCCATCTCTGTATTCAGTGTAAAAATTATTCTCAGCATGTTTCTTCAAATGTCACACCAGTAAAGTGGTCCAAATGCGGATTTAATGTTGACTTCAAATAAATAATATAAATTTATGCCCAAGGCGGGGCAACCAGCAGCTAGCATGGTGCTAACTAGCGACCAGAAAGGACGTATTTAGTCGGATTTATCAAAGGTGTGTAAATTATAATAATAATAATAATAATAATAATAATAATTATCTATTTAAACAAATAGTTAATTCATCCATCAATATTTAATTTTCAATTGATAATCAGTCAATGCTACCGACCATATATGGTCATACAGGTGGGAAACTGTCATGAGGAGGAAACGAGACTTCAGAGAGGTTTTGAATGAAACCACACAGACGTTCTCTATCTTCACCCGACATGAGGAAATGAATTTGTTGGGACTATTTTCTGTCGCTACAGGACAAAACAAGACGTGTTGGAAGACAGATTCTCTGTGGACTTCAGCCATCCTTCAGTTTCAGACCCGATGCTTCAGCTTGGATTCATTTTTGCCAAACATGTTAATTTGTATTTCATGAACATATCAATGCCTAAACCCTGTCATTTTGTTGTGTGTTGAATTGAGTCGTGTTTATGAATAAAACAATATGCTGAACCAACATTGTTGTTGTTGCATTGAACGCTTCGACATGTTTAATTTTAATTAAAGAAAGAAAAACACGTTGAACGCTTCAACATGTTTAAGAACTGCAGGTTTTACACAACAAACCAAAATCAATCAATCAGATTTTTTTGTACAAATTCACAAAACGGGTCAGTGACCTTGACCTTGAGAAAATTAGGTCAAGGTCAAATTTCAACTTTTGTTACACTCAGGAACCGGATAAGATAGAAAGACAAGAGAGGAGGCCAGTGTGAGTAAGACCATAGATCAAAGCTCGTGGTTTGATGTGTGCCTAACAGGTATTGGATCATGGGTCTTTTATGACTCTGACCTATGCAAGCCCCTCTACGAGGGAGAAGGCCAGTGCTTTGATCAAAGATAGTGCTTTGATCAATGAGATCTGGCTTTGAACTATGGTCTTACGTCAGTGTGGATTCTTACTTACAAGTGTTAGCAACAATTCATGGGTTTGCATCTCAAAATTATAGCCTAACACTATTTTTTCACCCAACTATCAACTATCACCTTTTTTCTTCCAAAAACAAGTACTTCAGGAGGTGTAAACCTTAGATAGTTAGTATAGTTTTTCTTTTCTTATTCAAACAACACATGCTAACCACAATGCCACTGAGCAGAGACAAAGATAGACAAAGAAAGGGGTTAGCATGTCAGAGGATGACTGAAGGAGAAGAAGCTGAGAGGGCCAGTGTGAGTAAGAGGCAGGACTGCAACATCCCGAGACACGGTGTATTGTTATTGTCAGTGTTCGTGTGTCCGTCCATCCGCTAGTCCACCAAATATCTTCACAACCGTTGCAGATAGAAAGATGAAACAAAAAGGACATTACTCAGGCAGCAAAGGGGATGAGAATGAGATGATGACCCTGACAAAACTAGGTCAAGGTCAAATTTCAACTTTTGTACACTCAGGAACCGGATAAGAGAGAAAAATGAGGGAGAAGGCCAGTGTGTGTAAGCTAGTGCTTTGATCAATGACAGTAGGTCAGAGCACTAGCTTTGATCCTTGACCTATGCAAATAGGTCAGGATAAAATTTGGAAATCAGGGCCAATGCATGACTGCATTGGTTCTAGTTTTGTATTTATATTTACCCAATACTTGAAACTAAGTCCTTAGAACAGAGAGTTGTATTTTGTTGTACACTTGTGCATGATGACGTTCAAAGGCATTTTATTCTATTCTATTCTAAAAAAATAATTTTTCATAGCTTCAAATGTTAGATGAGGAAAAAAAATTCAATGGAAATTAATAAATCTAATATAAATGTAATCCTCAATTTTACTAACAAAGGAAAACAATATATGGTATTTAATTTAATCAGGGATCACGTGTTATAACTATCAATTTATCCTGATCATATTACAACTTTATTCTTCAGGTATACACTATGTGAAATTTGTTCTTGTGATTTTTAAAAAAACTTTATTCTTTTAATATTTAATATTAGAAATAGAAATTTATTATTTTTAACATTAGAACTTTATTCTTGTAAAATTGTGATATTTTCACGTTGAATTTCACGTAACATTTTAACCGAACGTGTTTTTATTTTATTATTTAATTATTATTATTATTCTCTATTAGCGTTACCGTAACCGTAAAGTTACCCCACCCCCACCCCCCCACCCCCCCGCTGCGGTGAATCTCCCCCGGAGAGCTGGTGGTCGGTGTCGGACCGGTGAACGCCGTAAAGCTCGCCTCCTTCCGTTCCCGTCGATCCGGTACCGGAACCAGGATTCTCCCCGCGCGCGGCTGAAGACTCTGACGGAAACATGGTGAGAAGCGCGCGCGTTTCGGCCCCGAAACCGAACGTCGGTGCTCGTTTGGAACGGAGAGCTGTTAGCTTCTCCGCTAGCATCCCCGGCTAATCGGCTAGCCGCCGCTGTTAGCTTCTCCGCTAGCATCCCCGGCTAATCGGCTAGCCGCCGCTGTTAGCCTCTCCGCTAGCATCCCCGGCTAATCGGCTAGCCGCCGCTGTTAGCCTCTCCGCTAGCATCCCCGGCTAATCGGCTAGCCGCCGCTGTTAGCCTCTCCGCTAGCATCCCCGGCTAATCGGCTAGCTACACCGACGTAACGTTTGTTTATATCCGTTTCGGTCGTTTTTGTTGTTTTATTTGTGCTTCCGAACAAACAGTGCGTCGTGACGTCATCACGCACGGAACCCGTTTAACACGTGACGTGTCAGAATGCGGCTGTAAAACTTCATTTGTGAGGGAATCTACGAATACTGTTGTGGTTTTAGCTAGCAGGCTAGTTAGCTGCGTCAAAGTGACGGAAGTGGCCTAAAGGGTACTATCAAAATAAAAGCAAAATAAAAAAAATAAAAGCATTGAATTTGTTGAGAAACAACCAGATGGAGAAAAATCTTTATTTTGTATTTCCCAACCAACCGATATTAAAGCACCAAATTATTATTTTGATTGATTAAATTTGGATTGATTGATTGGTCAAACTCCACTCCGAATGTGTGCAACCTGCAGGAAGCAGCTAGCAGTAGTTAGCATTCAGAGAAATCGTTAATAATAAAAATCATTAATAAATAGTTTTTTAGGGAATCATAATAATTTTGTCCACAACCATCAAATCACTTTTCACGACAGAAGTGATCAGATGTGACCAAAATGTCGCCGCGTCATGAGTTTGTGCGTTTCCATGCCGACAAGGGATGTTCTGATTGGATGATCTCTCTGACAGTCGTTCTCCTCACTCTTCCAGGGAAACGAAGCCAGCTACGCTCTGGACATGTGTTCACACTGTGAGTATCCCACAATGCATCAGAAACACAGGGAACACGATGGAGGCTGTCAGCCAGTCAGCTGATCGTAGATTTAGCGGCTAATGCTAATCCATCACAGCGAGAAATGATTCTGCGTCCCTGGCGGCAGTGGGCGGAGCCAGAAATGGATCCTAACATAAGGAAAGCTCTGACCTGGGGGGGTTAGAGGTGATGGGGAGGGTCCCACATGCTAACTCTTCCTAGCATGCTAGCCCAGGCTAAAAATACCACGTGGCTCAGCGGCGCTGGGAAGACCTGGTTTATTTTTAGTCGCTCCAGTTGGAGCAAATGCTGCTGGTGTTTCTCACCCCCCACCGAGGCGGGGGGTGGGGTCATGCCCGTGTCGCAGGGGGCGGGGCTTAAGCCAACAGGGAACAGGAAGTATCCCAGCTCTGAACGGAACGTCAAAGAAGTTCTTGGGACTCTTTTTTTTTAAAGGACACGAGGCGACCACTTTTGCGCCGCGTCTCGCTGATCCATCGCAGCGATTAGCACAGCAGCGCCTTGGGTCACATGACCGGGTGTTAGGGTTTAGAGCGCCGGAAGCTCGCGTAGTGACTGGTGCAGTTAGCCCCTGCTAGCTCTGAGCAGACATGGCCAGTAGAAACACCAAACCAGGTAAGGGCTCCACCGGACCGGGCCTTTAACCAGGTGGAGGCGTGGCCTCCTCCTCCTCCTCCTCGTCTTCCTCCCGGTCGTGTGGACGTGCGGCTGCGAGCGCTAGCTGACTCTCGCTAACCTGTTCCTTTGCAGTTGACGCTGATGAGATTAAGAGGCTAGGAAAGAGGTTTAAGAAGCTGGACCTGGATAACTCCGGCTCGCTGAGCGTGGAGGAGTTCATGTCCTTACCGGAGCTCCAGCAGAACCCCCTGGTGCAGCGGGTCATCGACATCTTCGACACCGACGGCAACGGGGAGGTGGACTTCAAAGGTAAGCGGAGGATCCAAACGTCACGGACGGTTTGTCGTTGAGTTTTGTTCAGTCTGACAGAAGAAGAACGTGAGCTGTGGAGAAAACGCTGCTGTATTGATTGTGTTACAACACATGTGACGTTAGCGTAGCATCGATGAATCGACATCCAGACGTTGGAGAAGACGGCCTTGTTTTACTGCCGTGTTTCAGACACTGATCCGAACAAAACAGGAATTAAAATGTTTAAATCTCTCGTGTAAATATTTCATGTTGCACCTCAACGCCTGCAGTGTGTACTGATGCACGCTCAGTAGTCCGGATTTTGTGGTAAATAAATGAAAACCTGACTGTTTGTCCCCCTCCCTCCAGAGTTCATCGAGGGCGTCTCTCAGTTCAGCGTTAAAGGAGACAAGGAGCAGAAGCTGCGCTGTAAGTGTTCATCATTCTGTGTGTAGTCTGAGGGACGGACGCTGACGCGCTTCCTCTCTGGCCCCAGTCGCCTTCAGGATCTACGACATGGACAAGGACGGCTACATCTCCAACGGCGAGCTGTTCCAGGTGCTGAAGATGATGGTGGGCAACAACCTGAAGGACACGCAGCTGCAGCAGATCGTCGACAAGACCATCATCAACGCCGACAAGGACGGCGACGGCAGGATATCGTTCGAGGAGTTCTGCGCTGTGAGTGTCTACCGCACAGACCTTTAGCGTGCTAGCTAGCAGTGACCTCACTTCCTGTCGTCCCCCCCCCGCAGGTCGTCGGCGGACTAGACATTCACAAAAAGATGGTGGTGGACGTCTGATCACCGACCTGCTCCAAGACATCGTCCGGAAAAATGCTCTTTACTCTCGCTTTCAATGGACGTGACCCCCCCTCCACACACACACACACACACACACACACACACACACACCTCACCCCCCCATACCCCTCCACCATCTAACCCCAACCCCTGGCCGAACTCTCAGTGACTCAACGTCGCACTTTAAAAGCCCAACAGGCGGCTTTTTTACCACCGAGCAGGAAGCCGGAGAGCCTGTGTGTTTGTTTGTTTGTTTGTTTGTTTGTTTGTTTCACAGTTTTTCAGGTACATGAGTTTTTTATAGTTTATTTTGTTGTCTTGTTTTTGAGAATCAAAGAAAGTCTATCTTAAAAAAAAAAGAGTTTAGCGGGTGAGCTAGCGGTTAGCGGCGATGCTACTCGACTTCAGAACAAACAGCATGAAGTGCCAACAATCGTTTACTGATAAACAACGGGGGCGGAGCTTTGTCTTAACGCTGTATTACTGGACTTTTGCACTACTTACACTTCATTTCACCGCGTTTGCTTCAAACCAGTCTGAACTAATCGATCACAGAGGCGAGCGACGGTCCGTTCGTCGCGATCCGGGGAGCGTTAGAGTAATCAGATTACATCCGCTCGCCTTCTATCGGCTTCTGGACGTTAATCGATGATCCCGGGAAACGATCGAACCCGATTGGACGTTCAGCTGCGGCTCTGAGGGCTGTGCTATGAAGGGACTGGAACCAACATGTTTACAGGAAACACAGTGTTGACCCCCGTCTCGTCCGCCCTGGGGGGGCTTCATAAATAAAATAATGATATACAATAAAAGTCAAACCCTAATATAATCATGTGATAAAATAAATGATTTATAAAACAAACTGTTAAAATACTGTAATACTAAAATAATTTATAGCCAACGAGCTTAAAAATTATATAAAAACAACATAAAAGAGAAAATGTGAATTAAAAGTAGGTGTGTTTTGTGCTGATGTCATCTGTGATGTCATTGGTTTGTGTCACATGACAAACACTCAGGATCCCCGGCTGCGGAGTTTTTAGCTGAACTTAATTCACTTAATTTAGCTGAACTTAATTCATTTTATTTAGCTGAACTTAATTCACTTTATTTTAATTCTCCGTCCGAGTCAAATTGAAGTGTTCAAAACTGAACCCGAAGGAGGTTGAAGGGGTTAAAATTCAGACTGACCCTGGTTACCATGGAAACGTTCACACGTCATCCGGAGGGTCGATGACATCACAGCTAGAACCCGAGCGCTTCATAGTACAGCCTTCGCCGTTCTTCGCGGTCCGAATCAGAGACTTTTCTAGCGGGAAACAGACGACTTGTGACGTGTTTGCATGACGTGTGAACTGATCTCCTCCTGCCTGTTTGCATGTAGATCAGGTTTTTATTACAACGGTCCGAAAACGTAACGAAACGAGTGAAACAAATGCAAATAATCTGTCGTGTGCACTTGAGGACGCACCAATATCTGTGAGCTGAAACACTTTTTATACACTCACAGAACGAAACGGACGCTTTCGGTGCATGTCTAGTGATTCTATGATTATACCTTCAATAGGAGTTTAGCTGGTCGTGTTTTTCACACGTGTCTGGGTTGTGTTAATCAGATTTATTCATTTCATCAGGTTCAGTGAGACCGTGTTGTGTTTACATGGTGATGAATAAAACATTTCAAGCACGTAGATGTTGCCAATAAAAGGTTTTAATATGGAAGTTCTTGTCATCATAAACAGGATCCAGCTGTTTTTTTCTGATTCCTGATTCCACAATAACACACAGATCTGTTTCTACCTTAAATTAAGTATTTCATATTCTAAAGTATACTAAATTAAAAAAAATAACTTCTCTCTGGTTTGATCTGGCAGAAATTTGAACAAATCAAACAAAATGGAATCTTATTAAATCCTAAATTTCATGTATGAAGTGCAAAACCACCACAGTAAGTAAATAAAATCTAATTGCATTGTGACGTCACCAGTATTTTACATTTAATTTATTGAACGCTCATAGTTCTATTCCCTGTTAAGGGATTGCCTTAATGTGCTTTTATTTTGAAGGGTGTAGCGGAAGTGGTGCGTGAACCTGAGTTCTAACTTTGAAAAATAAAGAACGAATCTTTCTCCTATTCCTGCACGAAAAAAATCCGTCTTTTATTAATGTTTAGCTTCTAAAAGAGCCACAACATTATGGCGCGAAATAAATCTCGTTATGACGTTATTATGTGTGACGTCATTACGTCATAAATGAGCTGAGTAAAGAGAAGTAACCGGATAGCCTCCCAAATAAGGGCAGGTTCCGGAGGGTCGCGATCCTCACGCGACAGGAAACAAACAATGACGTGTTGTTTCATCAGTTTGGAGCAGGTTGTTTGTTTGTTTGTTTGTTTGTTGTTCCCCAGAGAAGAGTGACAAAGAGGAGGAGGAGGAGGATGCTGCTTCAGCACTCTGGACAGTTCTAATCCCAACAGAGTTCTAGTCCAACCAAAGAGTTCTAATCCTACCACAGAGTTCTAATCCCAACATAGAGATCCAATCCCGAGTCAAATATAATCTGTTGAATTGAGGGCTGAGCACTGATTGGTACGAGCTGGTGGTGAAAATGACAAAAGCTGTGAGGATCCACAGTAAACAACAACAACAACAAATTACTAAAAGAATGTTTGGAAAATCCTCTGTGTGTGTGTGTGTGTGTGTGGGGGGGGGGGGCTGCATCCCAACATGAAAACAATCCTCTGAACTTTACCTCACCAGGGGGCGGAGTCACGCCACCGTCAGTTTACTCTGCCTGGCTCAGTTTACTCAGCCGGACGGAGGTGATTGGTCAGGAGCGCCTGACATCACGGCGGCGTCGGATTACTCCCCGTTACCGGTTGTTCCTGTCGTTGGCGATTAAAAGTGTAATCCATCATCACCCCCACCCCGGGACTCGAACCCCTCCAGTCACCGGCTCATCTGTTTGTAATTTGGGCTACAGATTTGTCCTCACGCGAGCCGACATCTGGATTAGAACCCCAACGTTCCTGGAAATATGGATTTTCACACGACGTCATGTGACCGGAGGAACAAAGAGACGCTTGTTGTCAATCTGGACTCTCATTGGTCAAAACCAACAACGTAAAAAAAGTGTTTCCTGTCTCAGGTCATCAGGTCATTTCTGGTTGTTGTCAAACCGTCGTTCTCTCGGCTGCCTGTAGGGGGCAGTGTCACACCTCCGCTCAGGCAGCCGATCAGCTGTTTGTTTATCCAAAAGATCAATAAAGTTATAGATACATAACATTGTTTTGGCTCCTCCCCCTGTGCTGCTCCAGGAGGCGGAGCTCTGCTGTGATGTACCTGAAGGCGGAGCTTCTGCACAAACATGAAGCACCGGTTGGATTTTATATTTATTGGAAAATTTGGAACTGATCAGCTGATTGGAACAAGCAAACCAAACAACATTTGAAATAATCAATAGTTTAACGTTTTACGTCTTTAACCTGAACAGCATCACTAAAAAAAGACGATTAAAATCTTATTTCTACATCAGCTTTAGTGACAGATGTCCAAATTCTAATGTCCCACAGCGGCGTTGCCATTCCAACCACCGGCCAGGCTAGCAGTTAGCCTGTGCTCCCAGTCTTTATGCTAAGCTAGGCTAACCTAATCCTGACTTTAGACGGGTTTAAGTCCAAACCGTGAAGATTAAATCTGAACACAAACAGATGAATTGTGCCGATGTCGGTCCGGACGTCGGACGACTTCAATGTGGCCCTTGGTCGGCCCCGCCTCCGGTCGCCGTCAGGTGGGGGCCGGCGGGTTTTGGGCGGCCTGCAGTCGCTGGCGTCGTCTCTCCATCGCCTGCTGCTTCTTCAGCTCTATCTCCGCCGCCGAACATCTGCCCCCACCTGAGGGGCAAACCGAGAACGACTGATGACGGGGCAAATGATATAATAATAATACGATGCTAAAGTAGTACCTCGACATGGATACAATGGGGCGGATGGATACATCAGTTAGACCGGATCTCACCTTTGCTGGTTGCCGTGGTAACCGGGTCGTTCGGCTTCTTGAAGGTGAACTGTTTTTTCACGGTGTTGCCCTGCTCACACGTCGAACCGCTGAAGGTCTCCGGTCGTCCTGAAGCCCAGGGTCCAACCCTAGGGGGAGGAGGTTTCTGATTGGCTGGTGGCAGAGCGTTCTGTTGGGTACTAGTGTTCCCAGCGCTCTGGATCCGGTTCTCCAGGTCGTCACACATCTCGCGGAACAGGTCATCATCCGCCGGGTCGTCCCAAACCGGGTCTGACGAGAGGAAGGCCTGCAGGTCCTCGTCCGGGAGGTAGGGGTCGGCGGGTGGGAACCTTTGGGGTCCAGGAAGGGTGGGGTTCCGTTTAGTTCTGCAGTCCGACTTCATGGAATTTGACGCCCCGACTGAAACGGTCTTGGGGGACGAATCCCGGCTCGGCTGAGTGTATCGAGGTTCTGGTCCGTCAGAGTTTGTCCAGAGTCCTTTCAAGGAGAAATTGGGATGGGACTCCAGTTTAAAGGTCGCTCTCTGTCTCTTCTTGTCTTTGTCCACTTTAGAGGCACCTGATTGGCCGAGCCCTCCACCAACAGGAACCTTCGCTGGACTTGGGGGTCTCCTCTCGTTGGATGGGTTCTGGGTGGAACAGTATTTTGGGGCGATGAAGTTCAGTGGGTTTTGCGTCATCTCCAACACCAACGAGTCGTTGAGCAAGTCGTCATTGTCCCAGTCATCATCAAACTCGTCCTCAAACTCGTCCTTCCTGGTTGCCGTGACGACACCTGACTGTTCCCCCGAGGTGGGTTTGACTTCTGACAACGCCGGACTTAAACCTCCAATCACGTGTTGAGTCGGACCATCGAACAGGAGCTCCAGCTCGTCCGTCTGGGGTTGATCCGTCGGTGCGTCCGTCTGGACCGCCACCTTCCCGTCTGGCCGACAATCCGTCTCAAAATCCACAAAGTGTTCTGACAGAAGGTCCGGACTCCTCCGCTCCTCCTCCTCCTCCTCTTCTTCTTCATCTCGATGAAACATGTTCAAGTCGAACTGTCGGGCCAGTTTCAGCAGGTCGTCCACTCTGTTGGGCCTGAGGGGAGACGGATCGGCTGAGACCACGTCCAGGGAGACACGCAAACAAGAAACTGTTCCGAAGCCCAGAATAAAGTAGTTCATTCGTTTTCTGTACCGCCTGTCCACTTTCGTGGGTCACGGGGGTTGCTGGAGAGTAACCCAGCGGACTTGCGAGCGAGAGGCGGCGATATGTTCCCGACACGTTGCCAGTGTATCACGTTGGCGCATTGGGTACCTCTGTTGCCCTGTTGGGTACTCCTGTTCTATGTGGAGTTTGCGTGATCTCCCGGGTCTGTGTGGGTTCTCTCCAGGTTTCTTCCAAAAACACGCACCTCAGGTGAACTGATGGCTTCCAAGTTGTCCGTAGGTGTGGTTGTTCGTCTTTCGTGTGGTTCCACGATGACCTGGCAAACGTGTCCGGAACATATCTCCGCATCACGCCTGTAAATCCACTGCAAGACTCCAGCAACCCCCGTGACCCACGAAAGTGAATGACCGGTACAGAAAATGAGACTGCCCCCCAGAGGTACCAAGATGATCCAGAAAGTTCAGCAATCTGGTTCTGGATCTACTTTCTCATCTAAAGACGGATCTCTACCCGGACCTCAGTGGTTCTGGAGACGTCTGACTTGTTTTGACACAAATCCCCGACTTATTCCAGGAGACGTTCTCTGTAGAACCTGAACCAGACTGAACCAGAAGCCTTCTGGACCTTCCAGCCCTACCTTGGGGATTTCCTCTTGGGTTTGAGGACTTGAACATCCGGCGTGCAGGGGATGGTGGCGCTGTCTCCGATCCACTGCTGTAGCGTCGGCTCCGCGACCTCCGGTCTGCCGTGCTTCACAACAAGACAACAACAGTAAGGTAAACAAAAGCTTCTGATTGGTTCTGGATGTGAGGACAACCCTCCGCTGACCTTGGGGGCGATCCTTTTAACGATCTCTGAGATGTCCACCGCGCCTCCACGCTGCTTCTTCCCTTGTTTCCCTGTGGAGGTAAGCAGAACCGGGTCAAGACCAGGCGCCTGGCGCCGGACCACGTGTGACGGAGCCGGTCCGGTACCGTGTCTGCTGGGCGAGGGCGAGGTGGCGTCCCAGATGATGTCCTGTTGGACGTCGGAGTCGTTGCAGGGAGACTCTCCGCTGGAACCGGGCCCTGATCTGGACCTCAAGACTCTGGTCGGGGTCTTAAAATCTGGAGAAGAAACTGATGAACAACGATTATTGATCACCTTGGAACCCTCGTGAGGGATCAAAGGTCACGGTGTGGATCTATTTAAATTGCTGGTCTGATGTTAATTTAGCCAATAAATAAACAGCTTCTCCAACGGTGACGATGTCCTGAACGCCCAATCACAGGTCGGAAGCTGTTCTTTAAACACATACATTACGTCATGTTTGCGTGTCAGTTACGTCACAGATTCACAAGACAAAACTCAAACTGCGGGGTTCTGAACGCGGTTCGGCGGACGCGCCGCTGATCGGAGACCGAGCGTCCCGGGCGGGGACTGACCCGCCGGCTCGGTGTGGGGGGGGTCCGCCTTCTGGGACAGCCTGGAGGCTCTGCTCAGCCGGTTCGCTTTGCCTGTCAGACCGGACGGAGGGTTCATGGTCACCGCCGGCCGACGGAACCGGATTCCGTTATTTACGTTTCACTTTGGGACGAAACCGGACCGGCGGCGTTATTGAACATCCCGCCATCTTGGAGCTCCCAGAATGCCTTGTTCTTCTTCTTCTTTGGTTTTTAACGGGGCGGCTTTCAACTGGAGTACAGACGCACTACCGCCCCCTGGTGGACTGGATGACGGACAGACAGACAGACAGACAGACAGACAGACAGACAGACAGACAGACAGACAGACAGACAGGCAGGCAGGCAGGCAGGCAGGCAGGCAGGCAGGCAGACAGACAGACAGTCAGGCAGGCAGGCAGGCAGGCAGGCAGGCAGGCAGACAGACAGGCAGGCAGGCAGGCAGGCAGGCAGACAGACAGACAGACAGACAGACAGACAGACAGACAGACAGGCAGGCAGGCAGGCAGGCAGGCAGACAGACAGACAGACAGACAGACAGACAGACAGACAGTCAGACAGACAGACAGACAGACAGACAGACAGACAGACAGACAGACAGACAGACAGACAGACAGACAGACAGACAGACAGACAGGCAGGCAGGCAGGCAGGCAGGCAGGCAGGCAGGCAGGCAGACAGACAGACAGACAGACAGACAGACAGACAGACAGACAGACAGACTCCGTTTTAAACTCCTACTTTCTGGAACGCATCTCGCCCGCCTTGATTTAAAGTTTTAGTTTAAGGGTAAATATTGTTCCTATTGCCCCCCACCCCCCACCCCAGCCGACACTGAATCTGCCCCCGCCCCCCTCTTCTGCTCTTCTGCACATGGGGAAACACATTCAATCCCTCCTGGAGTGAGCGTTTAATTAAAGGCAATAAATTATCCAGGTTTGTGTTCAGGGTTCTGACAGAGGGAGGGTTTCAGGTGGGGGGGTGATGTTCTATTTTAAACCAGTGTTGATGAACCAGGAGGTCAGGTCCTGGCCTGGGGGAGGCAGATTAATGTCTCCCTGGAATTCATGTCTGCTCAGGCTAAAGTTTGTGACCGGATGTGTTTGGATAAACCTGGTTCCCTCTGCAGTTGGGGGGGGGGGGGGCAGAACTTAAACCAAACCGCCTCCATGACAACGGTTAATTTATCTCCAGCTGATTCATCTCTGAACAGCTGATGAAAAAGAAAACAAACAGAAACAAACAACAAACACTCGACGTGGATTAAAACCTGTTCATTAAAATCTGGGACACACGCGACCTTTGACCCCCATCAACACATAAAGGGTTAAATATTTTCATCACTCGTGGATTTAAACTGGAGCAACTTTAATAAACACATCCTGGAGGCGATGCCTTTAAGATCTGTGGGACATTCCAGCACCACACAAAAAAAAAAAAGTCATTAAAAAATCTCTCAAATATTTGCGTTTTTGTTTATTTTGCTGCTCCTTGTTGACTCGCGTCACTTTCAGCCCTCGGCCTTCAGTCTTCAGTGTTTTTGTGCATTCAAGCCGATTCTCTGAGCCCTGATTGGCCGATCGGGCCTTGAAAACAGAGATGAAGGCAGTTTGTACCGTCCCCTAAAGAGGGCGGTGTAACGTGGGAGTTGGAGGCGCCTGTCAGTCAGAGCCGAGGAGCCCGCTTCAAAAATAATCTGCGTCGCTGGGGCGACAGAAAAAGCGCCCCCCCGCGACCCCCCGACCTCTGAGGAGTTGCGCCTCAGAGATCCGAATCCGACGTGTTGGAGGAGAAACGGCTTTGATGTCGAAAAGTTCTGGTTTTTAGACATCAAAGGGAACGAAGAACCAATGAGAGCGAAGGAATAAAAAAAAAACAGGAAGTGAATTTACCAATCAACACCGACGTAAACAGAATACTCAGGACAGATTATAATCTGGTTGTAAACAGTTTAATAAATCGTAAAATAAACTTTCATTCGTTTGTTTTTGTTTCGCTTCCTGTCGTGGGTCACATGGGTCGCTGGAGCCAATCACAGCGGACTGATGGACACAGCAGTCATAAATAAACTTATTCTAGTCAAATCGGATTTCCCTGAATGAAACGATGAAGTTATGAACACACAGTTTGCTGTTAGCATGTTAGCATGAGCAGGAGGCGGAGTCAGCACCCGGAGGAGGAAATGTGCTTTTTATTTCACAGACAAAGGTGTGTGTGTGTGTGTGTGTGTGTGTGTGTGTGTGTGTGTGTGTGTGTGTGTGTGTGTGTGTGTGTGTGTGTGTGTGTGTGTGTGTGTGTGTGTCGAGGGAAGACAGAACAACACACACACACACAGTGTGAAGAGAAGCAGCGTGGAGTCCATTCCGCTCAAGCCCCGCCCACTTCCTCCCAGAGTCACCTGACCTGACGGCCATTTTTTATTATTATTATTATTTATTTTATTCCTGTATAGCTCTGGTTTCCAATGATCGCTGCTGGGGAGGGACGCCCCCCCCCGTCCACCCCCCCCTCATCAGGTGTCGGTTCTGCTGCTTCAGCCTCTCAGGTGTTCACAGGAGAGAAGGGACCAAAGGGAGAACAGGTACGGAGGCGGGGGGGGGGGTCCTGATGCACATCTGCTGGAGACCTGGAGGGGGGGAGCAGGAAGTGAGGGAGGTGTGTGTGTGTGTGTGTGTGTGTGTGTGTGTGTGTGTGTGTGTGTGTGTGTGTGTGTGTGTGTGTGTGTGTGTGTGTGTGTGTGACAGGTGTTTAGATTTTTCTCCTTTAATTCTCTTCAGTCTCTTAATCTGCTCTCGTGCTGCGTTCACTGCCGTGGGAACAATGAGCGCTGCTGACAGAATAATTGGCCTCCCTGTGATCGAATGAGGAGATGGGTCGTCTGTCGCTAACGACGACGGCTGGATGGAGACGGAACCAATCCCAGGGGATTAATCGACCTTTAAATCGGATGGAAACAGATTTAATTAGTGAAGAAAAGCCGAAGGGAGGTAAAATGTTTTTAGGAACCGACGGAATGGGAGCGTTTGTTTAAGTTATTTATCTGATTTAACTCCATTATACACAATAATAATAATAATAATAATAATAATAATAATAATAATAATAATAATAATATTAATAATAATAATAATAATATTAATAATAATAATAATAATAATATTAATAATAATAATAATAATAATAACAATAATATTAATAATAACAATAGTAATGAATAGTAGTAATGAAAATTCAGTAAATCAAGTTTCAAAGATAAAAATTAAATAAGTAAAATTGCTCTTCTTGTCAGGTTCTAATATCTAATATCATCTTGTTTCAAATGATTTAAATGAATATTTCTTAATTTAAAAAACAATAAAATAAAATATATATACTGTATATATATGCACACACGCACACACACATATATATATATACTTACATAAGTTTTATCAACAGGAACAAAATTATTTATTTCTCTGCTTTTAAATAATTTTCTCCTCAGGTTCACGGTTTAGTTCTTGTGTTTTTGCTGTTCTCTGTTCTGTTAGTTATTGAGATGAACCGTGATGTCATTGTGATGTTGTTGTGATGTCGTTGTGATGTCAGAGGCGTTATGACTCACAGCGGCTCCTGGACGCTGGCCGGTCCTCTGGCGTTGGCGATGGTGGGGCTACATGTAGTGCCACTGTCCATCCACACCCATTCCCACCCCCCCCAGAGAACCTGGGAGACACACACACACACACACACACACACACACACACACACACACACACACACACACACACACACACACACACACACACACACACACACACACACACACACACACACAAAACTGGGGCCTTCAAGATATAATATTAATGAAGTATTCTTCTCTCTCTTTTATTTTGATAGGGTGTGGTCTACATGCCCTTCCTGTGTAGTCAATGACATCATCACGAATCGCTCATTCTGGACTGACAGTCTTGATGACATCATCATCAACACCAGTGATGTCACAAGGATAACCTTCATCATCGTGTGGGTGTGTGTGTGTGTGTGTGTGTGTGTGTGTGTGTGTGTGTGTGTGTGTGTGTGTGTACTTACCAGGTGGCCTGATTCCTATGTGTGTCTGTCCGTCCATGACGAAGCCTCCCATTGGCTGACCATCTGGGCCGTACGGCCCGGCCTGGCTCACTGGACACACACACACACACACACACACACGCACACACACACACACACACACACACACACACACACACACACACACACACACACACACACACACACACACACACACACACACACACACACACAGATTAGTCTTTTTAATTATCCTGCCGCCTGCTGTCCCGCAGTGATGACATCATCACGTCGTCAGGTGGAGGCTGGGCCTCCAGCTGCTGCGTCTCACACAACCTTTACTTAACAAAGACCTCCGCCCCTCCCCCACCTGACTGCTGACCCCTCCCCCAAAGAAACTCAGGACACTAAAGTGTTAAAGAGTTGTTTGTTTGTTTGTTTGTTTGTTTGTTTGCAGATGACGCTGTGTTGTGATGTTTATGTTCTTCTCCTGGGCGGTGCCGTCCCATGATGCATCGCTGCCCTTCATCGGCCCATCCACTCCTTTGTGTGGGCGTCGACCTCGGATTAATGCTAACAAAGCTCGGGGGCCAAAAGGCTAGCCGCACTCTGGCCCCCGCGTTAGCCGCTAGCCCATTAGCGCTAATCTGGGGTTAATGTGCTCAAAGCAGCGATTAGCATTTCTGCCTGGGGCTAATCCTGCTGGGCTTCAAGGGGCGGAGCCATCGTGATGCTAAGCCGCTACCGCAGAAAAGACGCAAACAAACGTTAGCTGCGCTAGCTCCTAGCACTCATGCTAATGGTCTGTATGATAGCATCAACCTGAAGGTCACGTTATTAGTTATTAAAAGAGTCCGTGCTGATTGGATGAGCTGTCTGGTCACATGATCAATCGATCGATATATGATCAATAACCTGCTGCGCACACACACACACACACACACACACACACACACACACACACACACACACACACCTGCTCTGTTGGACTGGTCGATCATGGGCTGGACGATCCGCCGCCGCGCGTTGATGAACCTGAGGAGAGGAAGAGTAGGAGCCATGAGGAGGAGGAAGAGGAGTTCTGTTCCGCCCGGCGACGACGCTCTGATTGGCTACTGGGCCAGAACACAACGCCGCACGCCGGCAGCTGATTGGATAAAAACGTGTTTGAATCAAAACAAACAAAAACATTCAAATGAAAACAACTTGTTTACCTCGCAGC